>NC_135805.1:160000-460000 GCF_964213995.1 Mustelus asterias | reverse complement strand
AAGAACTCAAACGAGGAATTAGAAGGGCAAAAAGGGGTCACGAAATGTCCTTGGCAGACACTCGTCAACCATTCTAGTCACTTCTTCAAAAACCTGATTTGGACCTCACCTGTGTCCACTGACGAGACAAAGATTTGCGTCAGAGGCCCAGCGATTTCATCTATATTCTCTAACAAACCTAACACTTCCTCCTTTGTAATGGAGATTTTCTCCAACGGTTCAACACTCCCCTCTGAGACACTCCCAGTCAACACATCCCTCTCCTTTGTGAATACCGACGCAAAGTATTCATTTAGGATCTCCCCTACTTCTTTGGGCTCCGAGCATAATTCCCCACTTTTGTCCCTGAGAGGTCCGATTTTTTCCCTGACATCCCTTTTGTTCCTAACGTATGAATAAACTGCCTTGGGATTCTCCTTAACCCTGTCTGCCAAGGACATTTCGTGACCCCTTTTTGCCCTTCTAATTCCTCGTTTGAGTTCTTTCCTACTTTCTTTGTACTCCTCCAGAGCTCCCTCCGTTTTTAGCTGCCTGGACCTAACATACGCCTCTCTTTTCTTTTTGACCAGTCCCTCAATTTCCCTGGTTATCCACGGTTCTCGAATCCTACCCTTCCTATCCTTCTTTTTTACAGGCACATGCCTGTCCTGCAGCCCTAACAACTGTTCCTTAAAAGATCCCCACATGCCAGATGTGGATTTACCCTCAAACAGCCTCTCCCAATCAAGAGCTGCCAATTTCTGCCTAATCCCACTAAAGGTAGCCTTCCCCCAATCCAACACCTTACCCTTGGGACACCACTGATCCTTTTCCATCACTATCCTAAAGCTAATAGAATTGTGGTCACTGTTTGCCACATGTTCCCCTACCAAAACTTTGAAGACCTGACCGGGCTCATTCCCCAGTACTAGGTCCAATATAGCCCCCTCTCTAGTCGGGCTATCTACATATTGTTCCAAAGAACTCTCCTGTACGCATTTTACAAATTCCTCCCCATTCAGAGTCCCAGCTCTCAGCGATTTCCAGTCTATACCAGGGAAATTGAAGTCTCCCACTACAACAACCCTATTTTTCCTGCACCTATCCAGTATCTCCTGACATATCCGTTCTTCCACTTCCCTTGGGCTTTTGGGGGGCCTGTAGTATACCCCCAACATAGTGACTGCACCCTTCCTGTTTCTAAGCTCCACCCAGAGTGACTCGTTACACGACCCCTCTGAATTGTCCTCCCTCTGCACCGCTGTAATATGCTCTCCAACTAATACTGCTACTCGCCCACCTCTTTTGACCCCTCCTCTGTCTCGCCTAAAACACTTGTACCCCGGAATATTCAGCTGCCAGTCCTGTCCCTCTTTCAACCAAGTCTCTGTCACCGCAACCACAACCAAATTCCTCGTGAGCATTAAGACCCTAAGTTCGTCTGTCTTTCCTGCTACGCTCCTTGCATTGAAGTATAAGCAGTCCAGACCTCCAGGCCCAGTGAGGTCATCCTCCCCCAGAGTGCTCTTCTTCTTTGCCAGCCTTGTCCCAGTCCCAAGCTCGTGCCCAGCCTCTACACTTGTAGAACTAATATTTTGATCCCCACCCCCCTGCCATACTAGTTTAAACCCCCCCAAACTGCACTAGCAAAACTCCCAGCCAGGATATTCGTGCCCTTCCAACTTAGTTGTGACCCGTCCTTCTTGTCCAGGTGCCATCCTCTCCTGAAAACGTCCCATTGATCTAGGAAAATGAAGCCCTCCCTCCTGGACCAGTCCTTTAGCCAAGCATTCAATTGTACTAACTCCCTATTCTTAGCCTCACTGGCACGAGGCATTGGGAGCAGCCCAGAGATGGCCACCCTGGAGGCCCTACTTTTTAGTCTATTTCCCAACTCCCTGAATTGCTCTCGTCGGATCCCCCTGCTCTTCCTATCTACGTCATTTGCACCAATGTGTACAATGACATCCGTTTCTTTATCTTCCCCTTTTAAGATGCCTTCTATCCGTGTGTTATCATCCATGTGTTTATCCAATAACCATTTGAATGCTCTCAATGTCGGCGAGTCTGACGGAAATCATTGTCTCTTCACTGGACACAGGTGAGGTCCCTGAGGATTGGAGGATAGCGAATGTGGTACCGTTATTTAAGAAGGGTAGCAGGGAAAGCCCGGGAAATTTTAGGCCGGTGAGCTTGACGTCCGTAGTAGGGAAGGTGTTGGAGAAGATTCTTAGAGACAGGATGTATGCGCATTTAGAACGGAACAATCTCTTTAATGACAGACAGCATGGTTTTGTAAGAGGGAGGTCGTGCCTTACAAATTTGGTGGAGTTTTTTGAGGAAGTGACAAAAACGGTTGACGAAGGAAGGGTCGTGGATGTCGTCTATTTGGATTTCAGTAAGGCATTTGACAAAGTCCCTCATGGCAGGTTGGTGAAGAAGGTTAAGGCTCACGGGATACAAGGAGAGGTGGCGAGATGGGTAGAAAACTGGCTTGGCCACAGGAGACAGAGGGTAGCAGTCAAAGGGTCTTTTTCCGGCTGGAGGTCTGTGACCAGTGGTGTTCCGCAGGGCTCTGTACTGGGACCTCTGCTATTTGTGATATATATAAATGATTTGGAAGAAGGTGTAACTGGTGTTCTCAGCAAGTTTGCGGATGACACGAAGATGGCTGGACTTGCGGATAGCGATGAACATTGTCGGACATTACCGCAGGATGTAGATAGACTGGAAAATTGGGCGGAGAAATGGCAGATGAAATTTAATCCGGATAAATGCGAAGTGATGCATTTTGGAAGAACTAATGTCGGGGGGAGTTATACAATAAATGGCAGAGCCATCAAGAGTATAGAAACACAGAGGGACCTAGGTGTGCAAGTCCACAAATCCTTGAAGGTGGCAGCACAGGTGGAGAAGGTGGTGAAGAAGGCATATAGAACATAGAACATTACAGCGCAGTACAGGCCCTTCGGCCCTCGATGTTGCGCCGACCAGTGAAACCAATCTAAAGCCCCTCGAATCTACACTATTCCAATATCATCCATATGTTTATCCAATAACCATTTGAATGCTCTTAATGTTGATGAGTCCACGACTGCTGCAGGCAGGGCATTCCACATTCTTACTACTCTCTGAGTAAAGAACCTACCTCTAACATCTGTCCTTTATCTCTCACCCCTCAATTTAAAGCTATGTCCCCTCGTGTTAGCCATCACCATCCGAGGAAAAAGGCTGTCACTATCCACCCTATCTAATCCTCTGATCATCTTGTATGCCTCTATTAAGTCACCTCTTAACCTTCTCTCTAATGAAAACAACCTCAAGTCCCTCAGCCTTTCCTCGGGTAGTGCACTAGAAAGCTTTAGATTGGCTAAGAGGGAGTTGAAGAGCGAGCTTAGAAGGGCTAAAAGGGGACATGAGAAGACTTTGGCGGATAGGGTTAAAGAGAATCCTAAGGCGTTCTATAGGTATGTCAAGAACAGAAGGTTGGTTAGGGCAAGTTTAGGGCCAGTTATAGATGGCAGAGGGAAGTTATGTGTGGAACCGGAGGAGATTGGTGAAGCATTGAACCAATATTTCTCTTCGGTGTTCACGCAAGGGGACATGAATATAGCTGAGGAGGACACTGGGTTGCAAGGGAGTAGAATAGACAGTATTACAGTTGATAAGGAGGATGTGCAGGATATTCTGGAGGGTCTGAAAATAGATAAATCCCCTGGTCCGGATGGGATTTATCCAAGGATTCTCTGGGAGGCAAGAGAAGTGATTGCAGAGCCTCTGGCTCTGATCTTCAGGTCGTCGTTGGCCTCTGGTATAGTACCAGAAGATTGGAGGTTAGCGAATGTTGTCCCATTGTTTAAGAAGGGGAACAGAGACTTCCCCGGGAATTATAGACCGGTGAGTCTCACTTCTGTTGTCGGCAAGATGTTGGAAAAAATTATAAGGGATAGGATTTATAGTTATTTGGAGAGTAATGAATTGATAGGTGATAGTCAGCATGGTTTTGTGGCAGGTAGGTCGTGCCTTACTAACCTTATTGAGTTTTTTGAGAAAGTGACCAAGGAGGTGGATGGGGGCAAGGCAGTGGACGTGGTATATATGGATTTTAGTAAGGCGTTTGATAAGGTTCACCATGGTAGGCTTCTGCAGAAAATGCAGATGTATGGGATTGGGGGTGATCTAGGAAATTGGATCAGGAATTGGCTAGCGGATAGGAAACAGAGGGTGGTGGTTGATAGTAAATATTCATCATGGAGTGCGGTTACAAGTGGTGTACCTCAGGGATCTGTTTTGGGGCCACTGCTGTTTGTAATATTTATTAATGATCTGGATGAGGGTATAGTTGGGTGGATTAGCAAATTTGCTGATGACACCAAAGTCGGTGGTGTGGTAGACAGTGAGGAAGGGTGTCGTAGTTTGCAGGAAGACTTAGAACATAGAACATAGAACATTACAGCGCAGAACAGGCCCTTCGGCCCACGATGTTGCACCGACCAGTTAAAAAAAAACTGTGACCCTCCAACCTAAACCAATTTCTTTTCGTCCATGAACCTATCTACGGATCTCTTAAACGCCCCCAAACTAGGCGCATTTACTACTGATGCTGGCAGGGCATTCCAATCCCTCACCACCCTCTGGGTAAAGAACCTACCCCTGACATCGGTTCTATAACTACCCCCCCTCAATTTAAAGCCATGCCCCCTCGTGCTGGATTTCTCCATCAGAGGAAAAAGGCTATCACTATCCACCCTATCTAAACCTCTAATCATCTTATATGTTTCAATAAGATCCCCTCTTAGCCGCCGCCTTTCCAGCGAAAACAATCCCAAATCCCTCAGCCTCTCCTCATAGGATCTCCCCTCCATACCAGGCAACATCCTGGTAAACCTCCTCTGCACCCTCTCCAAAGCCTCCACATCCTTCCTGTAATGTGGGGACCAGAACTGCACACAGTACTCCAAGTGCGGCCGCACCAGAGTTGTGT
Source organism: Mustelus asterias (assembly GCF_964213995.1). Classification (NCBI taxonomy): domain Eukaryota; kingdom Metazoa; phylum Chordata; class Chondrichthyes; order Carcharhiniformes; family Triakidae; genus Mustelus; species Mustelus asterias. The sequence continues at coordinate 455,037 of NC_135805.1, read as the reverse complement.
ACAGTTGCAACATAACGCTACGACTCCTAAATTCAATCCCCCTACCAATAAACGCCAAGACACCATATGCCTTCTTAACAACCTTATCTACTTGATTCCCAACTTTCAGGGATCTATGCACACATACACCTAGATCCCTCTGCTCCTCCACACTATTCAAAGTCCTCCCGTTAGCCCTATACTCAACACATCTGTTATTCCTACCAAAGTGAATTACCTCACACTTCTCCGCATTAAACTCCATCCGCCACCTCTCGGCCCAACTTTGCAACCTGTCTAAGTCTTCCTGCAAACTACGACACCCTTCCTCACTGTCTACCACACCACCGACTTTGGTGTCATCAGCAAATTTGCTAATCCACCCAACTATACCCTCATCCAGATCATTAATAAATATTACAAACAGCAGTGGCCCCAAAACAGATCCCTGAGGTACACCACTTGTAACCGCACTCCATGATGAATATTTACTATCAACCACCACCCTCTGTTTCCTATCCGCTAGCCAATTCCTGATCCAATTTCCTAGATCACCCCCAATCCCATACATCTGCATTTTCTGCAGAAGCCTACCATGGTGAACCTTATCAAACGCCTTACTAAAATCCATATATACCACGTCCACTGCCTTGCCCCCATCCACCTCCTTGGTCACTTTCTCAAAAAACTCAATAAGGTTAGTAAGGCACGACCTACCTGCCACAAAACCATGCTGACTATCACCTATCAATTCATTACTCTCCAAATAACTATAAATCCTATCCCTTATAATTTTTTCCAACATCTTGCCGACAACAGAAGTGAGACTCACCGGTCTATAATTCCCGGGGAAGTCTCTGTTCCCCTTCTTAAACAATGGGACAACATTCGCTAACCTCCAATCTTCTGGTACTATACCAGAGGCCAACGACGACCTGAAGATCAGAGCCAGAGGCTCTGCAATCACTTCTCTTGCCTCCCAGAGAATCTTTGGATAAATCCCATCCGGACCAGGGGATTTATCTATTTTCAGACCCTCCAGAATATCCTGCACATCCTCCTTATCAACTGTAATAGACAGGTTGCAAAGTTGGGCCGAGAGGTGGCGGATGGAGTTTAATGCGGAGAAGTGTGAGGTAATTCACTTTGGTAGGAATAACAGATGTGTTGAGTATAGGGCTAACGGGAGGACTTTGAATAGTGTGGAGGAGCAGAGGGATCTAGGTGTATGTGTGCATAGATCCCTGAAAGTTGGGAATCAAGTAGATAAGGTTGTTAAGAAGGCATATGGTGTCTTGGCGTTTATTGGTAGGGGGATTGAATTTAGGAGTCGTAGCGTTATGTTGCAACTGTACACAACTCTGGTGCGGCCGCACTTGGAGTACTGTGTGCAGTTCTGGTCCCCACATTACAGGAAGGATGTGGAGGCTTTGGAGAGGGTGCAGAGGAGGTTTACCAGGATGTTGCCTGGTATGGAGGGGAGATCCTATGAGGAGAGGCTGAGGGATTTGGGATTGTTTTCGCTGGAAAGGCGGCGGCTAAGAGGGGATCTTATTGAAACATATAAGATGATTAGAGGTTTAGATAGGGTGGATAGTGATAGCCTTTTTCCTCTGATGGAGAAATCCAGCACGAGGGGGCATGGCTTTAAATTGAGGGGGGGTAGTTATAGAACCGATGTCAGGGGTAGGTTCTTTACCCAGAGGGTGGTGAGGGATTGGAATGCCCTGCCAGCATCAGTAGTAAATGCGCCTAGTTTGGGGGCGTTTAAGAGATCCGTAGATAGGTTCATGGACGAAAAGAAATTGGTTTAGGTTGGAGGGTCACAGTTTTTTTTTAACTGGTCGGTGCAACATCGTGGGCCGAAGGGCCTGTTCTGCGCTGTAATGTTCTATGTTCTATGTTCTATAAGACCTTCCCACCATACCAGGCAACATCCTGGTAAATCTCCTCTGCACCCTTTCCAACACTTCCACATCTTTCCTATAATGCGGCGACCAGAACTGTACGCAATACTCCAAGTGCGGCCGCACCAGAGTTGTGTACAGTTGCAGCATGACCTCCTGGCTCCGAAACTCAATCCCTCTCCCAATAAAAGCTAACACACTGTGCGCCTTCTTAACAACCCTATCAACCTGGGTGCCAACTTTCAGGGATCTATGCACATGGACACCCAGATCCCTCTGTTCATCCACACTACCAAGTATCTTACCATTAGCCCAGTACTCTGTATTCCTGTTACTCCTTCCAAAGTGAATCACCCACACTTTTCTGCATTAAACTCCATTTGCCACCTCTCAGCCCAGCTCTGGAGCTTATCTATATCCCTCTGTAACCTGCCACTTCCCTCCACACTGTCTACAACTCCATCGACTTTAGTGTCATCCGCAAATTTACTAATCCACCCTTCTATGCCCTCATCCACGTCATTAATAAAAATAACAAACAGCAGTGGCCCCAAAACAGATCCTTGCGGTACACACTAGTAACTGAACTCCAGGATGAATATTTCCCATCAACCACCACCCTCTGTTTTCCTACAGCTGGCCAATTCCTGATCCAAACCACTAAATCACCCTCAATCCCAGGTGTCCGTATTTTCTGCAAATGCTTACCATGGGGAACCTTATCAAACGCTTTGCTGAAATCCATATACACCACATCAACCTTATCAAACGCTTTGCTGAAATCCATATAATCCTTTAGTAAGGCGTTTGATAAGGTTCACCATGGTAGGCTTCTGCAGAAAATGCAGATGTATGGGATTGGGGGTGATCTAGGAAATTGGATCAGGAATTGGCTAGCGGATAGGAAACAGAGGGTGGTGGTTGATAGTAAATATTCATCATGGAGTGCGGTTACAAGTGGTGTACCTCAGGGATCTGTTTTGGGGCCACTGCTGTTTGTAATATTTATTAATGATCTGGATGAGGGTATAGTTGGGTGGATTAGCAAATTTGCTGATGACACCAAAGTCGGTGGTGTGGTAGACAGTGAGGAAGGGTGTCGTAGTTTGCAGGAAGACTTAGACAGGTTGCAAAGTTGGGCCGAGAGGTGGCGGATGGAGTTTAATGCGGAGAAGTGTGAGGTAATTCACTTTGGTAGGAATAACAGATGTGTTGAGTATAGGGCTAACGGGAGGACTTTGAATAGTGTGGAGGAGCAGAGGGATCTAGGTATATGTGTGCATAGATCCCTGAAAGTTGGGAATCAAGTAGATAAGGTTGTTAAGAAGGCATATGGTGTCTTGGCGTTTATTGGTAGGGGGATTGAATTTAGGAGTCGTAGCGTTATGTTGCAACTGTACACAACTCTGGTGCGGCCGCACTTGGAGTACTGTGTGCAGTTCTGGTCCCCACATTACAGGAAGGATGTGGAGGCTTTGGAGAGGGTGCAGAGGAGGTTTACCAGGATGTTGCCTGGTATGGAGGGGAGATCCTATGAGGAGAGGCTGAGGGATTTGGGATTGTTTTCGCTGGAAAGGCGGCGGCTAAGAGGGGATCTTATTGAAACATATAAGATGATTAGAGGTTTAGATAGGGTGGATAGTGATAGCCTTTTTCCTCTGATGGAGAAATCCAGCACGAGGGGGCATGGCTTTAAATTGAGGGGGGGTAGTTATAGAACCGATGTCAGGGGTAGGTTCTTTACCCAGAGGGTGGTGAGGGATTGGAATGCCCTGCCAGCATCAGTAGTAAATGCGCCTAGTTTGGGGGCGTTTAAGAGATCCGTAGATAGGTTCATGGACGAAAAGAAATTGGTTTAGGTTGGAGGGTCACAGATTTTTTTTTTTTAACTGGTCGGTGCAACATCGTGGGCCGAAGGGCCTGTTCTGCGCTGTAATGTTCTATGTTCTATGTTCTATATACACCACATCAATTGCTTTACCCTCATCCACCTCTTTGGTCACCTTCTCAAAGGACTCAATAAGGTTTGTGAGGCACGACCTACCCTTCACAAAACCGTGCTGACTATCCCTAATCAATTTCTTCCTTTCTAGGTGATTATAAATCCTATCTCTTATAATCCTTTCCAAAACTTTGCCCACAACAGAAGTAAGGCTCACCGGTCTATAATTACCAGGGTTGTCCCTACTCCCCTTCTTGAACAAGGGGACAACATTTGCTATTCTCCAGTCTTCTGGCACTGTTCCTGTAGACAATGACGACACAAAGATCAAAGCCAAAGGCTCTGCAATCTCCTCTCTAGCCTCCCAGAGAATCCTCGGATAAATCCCATCCGGCCCAGGGGACTTACCTATTTTTGCCCTTTCCAGAATTGCTAACACCTCCTCCTTTTGAACCTCAATCCCGTCCAGCCCAACAGCCTGCATCGCAGTACTCCCCTCGACAACACTGTCCCTCTTCTGTGTGAATACCGACGAAAAATATTCATTTAGTCCCTCTCCTATCTCTTCAGACTCCACGTACAACTTCCCACTACTGTCCTCGACTGGCCCAAATTTACCCGAGTCATTCTTTTATTCCTGACGGACCTATAGAAAGCTTTAGGGTTTTCGTTGACCCTACCTGCCAAACCCTAACCCCTCCTGGCTCATCTTAACTCTTTCTTTAGGTCCTTCCTGGCTAACTTGTAACTCTGAAGTGCCCTAACTGAGCCTTCATGTCTCATCTTAACATAAGTCTCCTTCTTCCTCTTCACAAGAGATTCAACCTCCTTATTAAACCACGGTTCCTTCACACTTCCTCCCTGCCTGACAGGTACATATTTATCAAGGACGCGTAGTAGCTGTTCCTTGAACGAGTTCCACATTACAATTGTGCCCATCCCCTGCAGTTTCCTTCCCCAACCTATGCCACCTAAATCTCGCCTAATCGCATCATAATTTCCTTTCCCCCAGCTATAACTCTTGCCCTTTGGTATATACCTATCCCTTTCCATTGCTGAGGTAAACGTAATCGAATTGTGGTCACTGTCATCAAAGTGCTCACCTCCCTCCAAATCTCACACCTGGCCTGGTTCATTACCCAGTTCCAAATCCAATGTGGCCTCGCCTCTTGTTGGCCTATCTACAAACTGCGTCAGGAAGCCTTCCTGCACACATTGGACAAAAACTGACCCCTCTAAAGTACTCGAACTATAGCTTTTCCAGTCAATATTTGTAAAGTTAAAGTCCCCCAGTACAACTACCCTGTTACTTTCGCTCCTATCCAAAATCATCTTTGTAATCTTTTCCTCTACATCTCTGGAACTTTTCGGAGGTCTATAAAAAACTCCCAACAGAGTGACCTCTCCTTTCCTCTTTCTAACCTCAGTCCAAACTACCTCAGTAGACGAGTCCTCATCAAATGTCCTTTCTGCCACCGTAATACTGTCCTTGACTAACAATGCCACACCTCCCCCTCTTTTACCACCTTCCCTGCACTTACTGAAACATTTAAACCCCGGAACCTGCAACAACCATTCCTGTCCCTGCTCTATCCATGTAGAACATAGAACATAGAACATTACAGCGCAGAACAGGCCCTTCGGCCCACGATGTTGCACCGACCAGTTAAAAAAAAAACTGTGACCCTCCAACCTAAACCAATTTCTTTTCGTCCATGAACCTATCTACGGATCTCTTAAACGCCCCCAAACTAGGCGCATTTACTACTGATGCTGGCAGGGCATTCCAATCCCTCACCACCCTCTGGGTAAAGAACCTACCCCTGACATCGGTTCTATAACTACCCCCCCTCAATTTAAAGCCATGCCCCCTCGTGCTGGATTTCTCCATCAGAGGAAAAAGGCTATCACTATCCACCCTATCTAAACCTCTAATCATCTTATATGTTTCAATAAGATCCCCTCTTAGCCGCCGCCTTTCCAGCGAAAACAATCCCAAATCCCTCAGCCTCTCCTCATAGGATCTCCCCTCCATACCAGGCAACATCCTGGTAAACCTCCTCTGCACCCTCTCCAAAGCCTCCACATCCTTCCTGTAATGTGGGGACCAGAACTGCACACAGTACTCCAAGTGCGGCCGCACCAGAGTTGTGTACAGTTGCAACATAACGCTACGACTCCTAAATTCAATCCCCCTACCAATAAACGCCAAGACACCATATGCCTTCTTAACTTATGTCTCCGAGATGGCCACAACATCGAAATCCCAGGTACCAACCCATGCTGCAAGCTCACCCACCTTATTCCAGATGCTCCTGGCGTTGAAGTATGCACACTTCAAACCGCCTTCCTGCCTGCCAGTACACTCCTGCGACTCTGAAACCTCATCCATGACCTCACTACTCTCAACCTCCTGTACACCGGAGCTACAATTCAGGTACCCACCCATCCAAGAAGTTTAAGAGGTGACTTAATAGAGGCATACAAGATGATCAGAGGATTCGATAGGGTGGACAGTGAGAGCCTTTTTCCTCGGATGGTGATAGCTGGCACGAGGGGACATAGCTTTAAATTGAGGGGCGCTAGATATAGGACAGATGTCAGAGATAGGTTCTTCACTCAGAGAGTGGTAAGGGCGTGGAATGCCCTGCCTGCAGCAGTCGTGGACTCACCAACATTAAGGGCATTTAAATGGTCATTGGATAAACATATGGATGATATTGGAATAGTGTAGGTTAGATGGGCTTTAGATTGGTTTCACTGGTCGGCGCAACATCGAGGGCCGAAGGGCCTGTACTGCGCTATAATGTTCTATCTCTATCCAACCCTTCTCTGTAACTCAGTTTCTCAAGTCCCAGCAACATCCTTGTAAACCTTCTAGAACATAGAAACCCTACAGTACAGAAAGAGGCCATTCGGCCCATCGAGTCTGCACCGACCACAAACCCACCCAGGCCCGACCCCCATATCCCTACATATTTACCCACTAATCCCTCTAACCTACGCATCTCAGGACACTAAGGGCAATTTTTAGCAGAGCCAATCAACCTAACCCGCACATCTTTGGACTGTGGGAGGAAACCGGAGCACCCGGAGGAAACCCATGCAGACACGAGGAGAATGTGCAAACTCCACACAGACAGTGACCAAGCCAGGAATCGAACCCAGGTCCCAGGAACTGTGAAGCAGCAGTGCTAACCACTGTGCTACCGTGCCGCCCACTCTGCACTCTTTCAACCTTATTAATATCCTTCCTGCAATTAGGTGACCAAAACTGCACACAGTACTCTAAATTCGGCCTCACCAATGTCTGAAACAACCTCACCATAACATTCCAACTCCTATACTCAATACTTTGATTTATAAAGGCCAATGGACCAAAAGCACTCTTTATGACCCTATCTACCTGTGACGCCACTGTTAGGGAATTATGTATCTGTATTCCCAGATCCCTCTGTTCTACTGCACTCTTCAGTGTCCCACCATTTACCTTGTATGTTCTACCTTGGTTTGTCCTTCCAAAGTGCAATACCTTACATTTGTCTGCATTAAACTCCATCTGCCATTTTTCAGCCGTTTTTTCTAGCTGGGTCCAAATCCCTCTGCAAGCTTTGAAAACCTTCCTCACTGTCCACTACACCTCCAATCTTTGTATTATCAGCAAATTTTCTGATCCAATTTACCACATTATCATCCAGATTATTGATATAAATGACAAACAACAATGGACCCAACACCGATCCCTGTGGCACACCACTAGTCACAGGCCTCCACTCAGAGGAGCAATCCTCCACTACCACTCTCTGGCTTCTTCCATTGAGTAAGAGTTTTAACAACACCAGGTTAAAGTCCAACAGGTTTATTTGGTAGCAAATGTCATTAGCTTTCGGAGCGCTACTCCTTCGTCAGATGGGCACAGAGACACAAAATCAAGCTACAGAACACTGATTAGAATGCGAATCTCGACAACCAACCAGGTCTTAAAGATACAGACAATGTGAGTGGAGGGAGCATGAAGCACAGGTTAAAGAGATGTGTATTGTCTCCAGACAGGACAGCCAGTGAGATTCTGCAAGTCCAGGAGGCAAGCTGTGGGGGTTACTGATAATGTGACATAAAGTTACTGACAGTGTGAGGGGTGTGTCGAACTGCGGTTCCTGAGGGACCGTGTGAGGGAGCTGGAACTGCAGCTCGAGGATCTTAGGCTGTTAAGGGAGAATGAGGAGGTGATAGACAAGAGCTATCATCAGGTGGTCACACCAGGGCCACAGGAGGAGGCCAAGTGGGTGATGGCCAGGAAGGGTAAAGCTCGGGTGATTGAGAGCACCCCGGTGGATGAGTTCCTACACAACAAGTACTCCTGCCTGAGTACTGCTGGGGGGGACAGCCCGCCTGGGGGAAGCAGCAGTGGCCGTGTCTCCGGAGTGGAGTCCGGCCCTGTCACTCAGAGGGCTAAGGAAAAGAGGAGGAAGGCAATGTTAATCGGGGACTCGACAGTAAGGGGGTCGGACAGGCGTTTTTGCGGAGGCAGGCGGGAGTCTCGGATGGTGGTCTGCCTCCAAGGGGCCGGGATCCAGAATGTCGCTGGTCGACTCCCAGAAATCCTGAGGGGGGAGGGAGAGGAGCCGGAGGTAGCGGTACATATTGGTACCGCTGATGTGGGAAGGAAGGGGGAAGGGGTCCTGAAAAGAGAGTATAAGGAATTAGGGAGACAGCTGAGAAGGAGGAAAGCAAAGGTAGTAATCTCAGGATTGCTGCCTGTGCCACAGAAGGGTGAGGGCAGGAATGGAGTGAGGTGGAGGATGAATGTGTGGCTGAGGGAATGGTGCAGGGGGCAGGGATTCAGGTTCCTGGACCATTGGGACTTCTTTAGGGGCAGGTGTGACCTGTACACAAAAAACAGGTGGTACTTGAATCCCAGGGGGACCAATATCCTGGCAGGAAGGTTGGCTAAGGCTACTGGGGAGAGTTTAAACTAGATAGGTTGAGGGGAGGAGATCGAGACGAGGTGACTGGGAGCGAGGAAGTTAGCTCGCAAACAGAGAAGGGTTATAGACGGTGCAAGAGGGTGGATGGACGGGGATAGAGAAGGGGAAAGCTCACACCAAAGGATTGAGATGTGTTTAGTTTAAGGTTTACTTTAATGCCAGGAGTATAGTGAATAAAGGGGATGAGCTCAGAGCGTGGATCGATGCCTGGAAGTGTGATGTGGTGGCCATTACGGAGACCTGGATGTCTCAGGGACAGGACTGGATACTACAGGTCCCGGAATTCAGATGTTTCAGCAAGGACAGGGAGGGAGACAAGAGAGGGGGTGGACTGGCACTGCTGATCAGAGATAGTGTCACAGCTGTAGAGAAGGTGTATGCTTTAAATGTTCCTAAAGTGTCTGACTCCACTATCACTGCAGGCAGTCCATTCCACACCCCAACCACTCTCTGCGTAAAGAACCTACCTCTGATATCCTTCCTGTATTTCCCACCACGAACCCTATAGTTATGCCCCCTTGCAATAGCTCCATCCACCCGAGGAAATAGTCTTTGAACGTTCACTCTATTATCCCCTTCATCATTTTATAAACCTCAATTAAGTCTCCCCTCAGCCTCCTCCGCTCCAGAGAGAACAGCCCTAGCTCCCTCAACCTTTCCTCATAAGACCTACCCTCGAAACCAGGCAGCATCCTAGTAAATCTCTGCACTCTTTCCAGCGCTTCCACATCCTTCTGAAAGTGAGGTGACCAGAACTGCACACAATATTCCAAATGTGGTCTCGCCAAGGTCCTGTACAGTTGCACCATAACCCCACGGCTCTTAAACTCCAACCCCCTGTTAATAAAAGCTAACACACTATAGGCCTTCTTCACAGCTCTATCCACTTGAGTGGCAACCTTTAGTGATCTGTGGATATGAACCCCAAGATCTCTCTGTTCCTCCACAGTCTTCAGAACCCTACCTTTGACCCTGTAATCCACATTTAAATTAGTCCTACCAAAATGAATCACCTCACATTTATCAGGGTTAAACTCCATTTGCCATTTTTCAGCCCAGCTTTGCATCCTATCTATGTCTCTTTGCAGCCTACAACAGCCCTCCACCTCATCCACTACTCCACCAATCTTGGTGTCATCAGCAAATTTACTGATCCACCCTTCAGCCCCCTCCTCTAAGTCATTAATAAAAATCACAAAGAGCAGAGGACCAAGCACTGATCCCTGCGGCACTCCGCTAGAAACCTGCCTCCAATCCGAAAATTTTCCATCCACCACCACCCTCTGTCTTCGATCAGACAGCCAGTTACCTATCCAATCGGCCAACTTTCCCTCTATCCCACACCTCCTCACTTTCATCATAAGCCGACCATGGGGGACCTTATCAAACGCCTTACTAAAATCCATGTATATGACATCAACTGCCCTACCTTCATCAACACACTTAGTTACCTCCTCAAAAAATTCTATCAAATTTGTGAGGCACGACTTGCCCTTCATGAATCCGTGCTGACTATCCCGGATTAATCCGCATCTTTCTAAATGGTCGTAAATCCCATCTCTAAGGACCTTTTCCATCAATTTACCAACCACCGAAGTAAGACTAACCGGTCTATAATTACCAGGGTCATTTCTATTCCCTTTCTTAAACAGAGGAACAACATTCGCCATTCTCCAGTCCTCTGGCACCATCCCCGTGGACAGCGAGGACCCAAAGATCAAAGCCAAATGCTCTGCAATCTCATCCCTTGCCTCCCAAAGAATCCTAGGATACATTTCATCAGGCCCAGGGAACTTATCGACCTTCAGTTTATTCAAACCTGCCAGGACATCCTCCCTCCGAACATCTATTTCCTCCAGCCTATGAGCCTGTAACACCTTCTCTTCCTCAAAAACATGGCCCCTCTCCTTGGTGAACACTGAAGAAAAGTATTCATTCATCACCTCGCCTATCTCTACTGACTCCATACACAAGTTCCCACTACTGTCCTTGACCGGCCCTAACCTCACCCTTGTCATTCTTTTATTCCTCACATAAGAGTAAAAAGCCTTGGGGTTTTCCTTGATCCGACCCGCCAAGGACTTCTCGTGTCCCCTCCTAGCTCTCCTAAGCCCCTTTTTCAGCTCATTCCTTGCCAACTTGTAACCCTCAATCGAGCCATCTGAACCTTGTTTCCTCATCCCTAAATAAGCTTCCCTCTTCCTTTTCACAAGACATTCCACCTCTTTCGTGAACCATGGTTCCCTCACACGGCCATTTCCTCCCTGCCTGACAGGGACATACCTATCAAGGACACCCAGTGTTTGTTCCCCCTGAAAAAGTTCCACTTTTCATTAGTGCCTTTCCCTGACAGTTTCTGTTCCCAACTTATGCCCCCTAATTCTTGCCTAATCGCATCATAATTACCTCTCCCCCAATTGTAAACCTTGCCCTGCCGTACGACCCTATCCCTCTCCATTGCAATAACAAAAGACACCGAATTGTGGTCACTATCTCCAAAGTGCTCTCTCACAACCAAATCTAACACTTGGCCCGGTTCATTTCCCAGTACCAAATCCAATGTGGCCTCACCTCTTGTCGGCCTATCCACATATTGTGTCAGGAAACCCTCCTGCACACACTGCAGGTTTTGTAAGAGGGAGGTCGTGCCTTACAAATTTGGTGGAGTTTTTTGAGGAAGTGACAGAAACGGTTGATGAAGGAAGGGCCGTGGATGTCGTCTATATGGATTTCAGTAAGGCATTTGACAAAGTCCCACATGGCAGGTTGGTTAAGAAGGTTAAGGCTCATGGGATACAAGGAGAAGTGGCTCGATGGGTGGAGAACTGGCTTGGCCATAGGAGACAGAGGGTAGTGGTCGAAGGGTCTTTTTCCGGCTGGAGGTCTGTGACCAGTGGTGTTCCGCAGGGCTCTGTACTGGGACCTCTGCTATTTGTGATATATATAAATGATTTGGAAGAAGGTGTAACTGGTGTAATCAGCAAGTTTGCGGATGACACGAAGATGGCTGGAATTGCGGATAGCGGAGAGCATTGTCGGGCAATACAGCAGGATATAGATAGGCTGGAAAATTGGGCGGAGAGGTGGCAGATGGAGTTTAATCCGGATAAATGCGAAGTGATGCATTTTGGAAGAAATAATGTAGGGAGGAGTTGTACAATAAATGGCAGAGTCATCAGGAGTATAGAAACACAGAGGGACCTAGGTGTGCAAGTCCACAAATCCTTGAAGGTGGCAACACAGGTGGAGAAGGTGGTGAAGAAGGCATATAAGAAATAGGAGCAGGAGTAGGCCATCTAGCCCCTCGAGCCTGCCCCGCCATTCAATAAGATCATGGCTGATCTGACGTGGATCAGTACCACTTACCCGCCTGATCCCCATAACCCTTAATTCCCTTACCGATCAGGAATCCATCCATCCGCGCTTTAAACATATTCAGCGAGGTAGCCTCCACCACCTCAGTGGGCAGAGAATTCCAGAGATTCACCACCCTCTGGGAGAAGAAGTTCCTCCTCAACTCTGTCTTAAACCGACCCCCCTTTATTTTGAGGCTGTGTCCTCTAGTTTTAACTTCCTTACTAAGTGGAAAGAATCTCTCCGCCTCCACCCTATCCAGCCCCCGCATTATCTTATAAGTCTCCATAAGATCCCCCCTCATCCTTCTAAACTCCAACGAGTACAAACCCAATCTCCTCAGCCTCTCCTCATAATCCAAACCCCTCATCTCCGGTATCAACCTGGTGAACCTTCTCTGCACTCCCTCCAATGCCAATATATCCTTCCTCATATAAGGGGACCAATACTGCACACAGTATTCCAGCTGCGGCCTCATCAATGCCCTGTACAGGTGCATCAAGACATCCCTGCTTTTATATTCTATCCCCCTCGCGATATAGGCCAACATCCCATTTGCCTTCTTGATCACCTGTTGTACCTGCAGACTGGGCTTTTGCGTCTCATGCACAAGGACCCCCAGGTCCCTTTGCACGTTAGCATGTTTTAATTTGTTTCCATTGAGATAGTAATCCCATTTGTTATTATTTCCTCCAAAGTGTATAACCTCGCATTTCTCAACGTTATACTCCATTTGCCATATCCTCGCCCACTCACTCAGCCTGTCCAAATCTCTCTGCAGATCTTCTCCGTCCTCCACACGATTCACTTTTCCACTTATCTTTGTGTCATCTGCAAACTTCGTTACTCTACACTCTGTCCCCTCCTCCAGATCATCTATATAAATGGTAAATAGTTGCGGCCCGAGTACCGATCCCTGCGGCACGCCACTAGTTACCCTCCTCCAACCGGAAAAACACCCATTTATTCCGACTCTTTGCTTCCTGTCGGATAGCCAGTCCCCAATCCACTTTAACACACTACCCCCAACTCCGTGTGCCCTAATCTTCTTCAGCAGCCTTTTATGGGGCACCTTATCAAACGCCTTTTGGAAATCCAAAAACACCGCATCCACCGGTTCTCCTCCATCAACCGCCCTAGTCACATCTTCATAAAAATCCAACATGTTCGTCAAGCACGACTTTCCCCTCATGAATCCATATGGTATGCTTGCCTTTATAGGACGGGGTATAGAGTATAAAAGCTGGAGTCTGATGATGCAGCTGTCCAGAACGCTGGTTAGGCCACATTTGGAATACTGCGTCCAGTTCTGGTCGCCGCACTACCAGAAGGACGTGGAGGCGTTGGGGAGAGTGCAGAGAAGGTTTACCAGGATGTTGCCTGGTATGGAGGGTCTGAGCTATGAGAAGAGATTGGGTAGACTGGGGTTGTTCTCCTTGGAAAGACGGAGAATGAGGGGAGATCGAATAGAGGTATACAAGATTATGAAGGGTATAGATAGGGTGAACAGTGGGAAGCTTTTTCCCAGGTCGGAGGTGACGATCACGAGGGGTCACGGGCTCAAGCTGAGAGGGGCGAAGTATAACTCAGACATCAGAGGGATGTTTTTTACACAGAGGGTGGTGGGGGCCTGGAATGCGCTGCCAAGTAGGGTGGTGGAGGCAGGCACGCTGACATCGTTTAAGACTTACCTGGATAGTCACATGAGCAGCCTGGGAATGGAGGGATACAAACGATTGGTCTAGTTGGACCAAGGAGTGGCACAGGCTTGGAGGGCCGAAGGGCCTGTTTCCTGTGCTGTACTGTTCTTTGTTCTTTGCACAAAAACTGCCCCATCCGAACTATTTGACCTACAAAGGTTCCAATCAATATTTGGAAAGTTAAAGTCCCCCATGACAACTGCCCTGTGACCCCCACACATATCCATAATCTGCTTAGCAATTTCTTCCTCCACATCTCTATTACTATTTGGGGGCCTATAGTAAACTCCTAACAACGTGACTGCTCCTTTCCTATTTCTAACCTCAGCCCATATTACCTCAGTGTGCAGATCCCCCTCGAAGTGCCTTTCCGCAGCCGTTGAACTATCCTTGATTAACAATGCCACTCCTCCACCTCTTTTACCAGCTTCCCTACACTTAGTGAAACATCTTTACCCCGGAACGTCCAACAACCATTCCTGTCCTTGTTCTACCCACGTCTCCGTAATGGCCACAACATCGTAGTCCCAAGTACCAATCCACGCCCCAAGTTCATCTACCTTGTTCCAGATGCTCCTTGCATTGAAGTAGAAATCATAGAATCATAGAAATCATAGAAACCCTCCAGTACAGAAAGAGGCCATTCGGCCCATCGAGTCTGCACCGACCACAATCCCACCCAGGCCCTACCCCCATATCCCTACATATTTACCCACGAATCCCTCCAACCTACGCATCTCAGGACACTAAGGGGCAATTTAGCATGGCCAATCAACCTCACCCGCACATCTTTGGACTGTGGGAGGAAACCGGAGCACCCGGAGGAAACCCACGCAGACACGAGGAGAATGTGCAAAAAGTAGACACACTTCAACCCACCTTCCTGTCTACCGGTACCCACCCTTGACCCTGATACCTTCCCCAATACCTCATCACCCTCACTGACTTCTGGACTACAACTCCTTTTCCCACTCCCCTGACTTATTAGTTTAAACCCCCCTGAAGAGCCGTGACAAATCTCCCTCCTAGGATATTGGTGCCCCTCTGGTTCAGGTGCACCCCGTCCTGTTTGTACAAGTCCCACCTTCCCCAGAATGTGTTCCAATTATCCACGTATCTGAAACCCTCCCTCCTACACCATCCCTGCAACCACATGTTTAACTGCACTCTCTCCCTGTTCCTCAACTCGCTATCACGTGGCACCGGCAACGTACCAGAGATGACCACATGTTTTGTCTTGGCTCTCAGCTTCCAGCCCAGCTCCAGAAATTCCTGCTTTAAATCCCTGTCCCTTCTCTTACCTATGTCATTGGTACCAATGTGTACCACGACTTATGACTGTTTCCCCTCCCCCTTCAGAATCCGAAAAACACGGTCTGAGACGTCACGGACCTTGGCATCCAGTAGGCAACATACCATCCGTGAGTCTCTTTTGAACATAGAACATAGAACATAGAAAGCCACAGCACAAACAGGCCCTTCGGCCCACAAGTTGCGCCGATCACATCCCCGCCTCTAGTCCTATCTATAGCCCTCAATCCCATTAAATCCCATGTACTCATCCAGAAGTCTCTTAAAAGACCCCAACGGGTTTGCCTCCACCACCACCGACGTCAGCCGATTCCACTCACCCACCACCCTCTGAGTGAAAAACTTACCCCTGACATCTCCTCTGTACCTACCCCCCAGCACCTTAAACCTGTGTCCTCTCGTAGCAACCATTTCAGCCCTTGGAAATAGCCTCTGAGAGTCTACCCTATCCAGACCTCTCAACATCTTGTAAACCTCTATCAGGTCACCTCTCATCCTGCGTCTCTCCAGGGAGAAGAGACCAAGCTCCCTCAACCTATCCTCATAAGGCATGCCCCCCAATCCAGGCAACATCCTTGTAAATCTCCTCTGCACCCTTTCAATGGCTTCAACATCTTTCCTGTAATGAGGTGACCAGAACTGCGCGCAGTACTCCAAGTGGGGTCTAACCAGGGTCCTATAAAGCTGCAGCATTATCTCCCGACTCCTAAACTCAATCCCTCGATTAATGAAGGCCAGTACGCCGTACGCCTTCTTGACCGCATCCTTCACCTGCGAGGCCGATTTAAGAGTCCTATGGACCCGGACCCCAAGGTCCTTCTGATCCTCTACACTGCTAAGAATGGTACCCTTCATATTATACTGCTGCTTCATCCCATTGGATCTGCCAAAATGGATCACCACACACCTATCCGGGTTGAAGTCCATCTGCCACTTCTCCGCCCAGTCTTGCATTCTATCTGTGTCTCGCTGCAACTTCTGACATCCCTCCAAACTATCCACAACACCACCTACCTTGGTGTCGTCAGCAAACTTACCAACCCATCCCTCCACTTCCTCATCCAGGTCATTTATGAAAATGACAAACAGCAAGGGTCCCAGAACAGATCCCTGGGGCACTCCACTGGTCACTGACCTCCATGCAGAGAAAGACCCCTCCACAGCCACTCTCTGCCTTCTGCAGGCAAGCCAGTTCTGGATCCACAAGTCAACAGCCCCTTGGATCCCATGCCCTCTCACTTTCTCAAGAAGTCTTGCTGCCACAGAACCTTCTATCTATCCCTCTAACTAACGAGTCCCCAATAACTATTGCCCTCCCGCTCTGCCCCTTACCCTCCCGAGTCACAGAGACGGACACAGTGCTGGAGATCCTCTCACTGCGGCTCACCACTGGTATGTCATCCCCCTCAACCGTATCCAAAGCGGAATACTTGTTGCTAAGGGGAACGACCACAGGTGATCCCTGCACTGACTGCTTCCTCCCAGCCCCTCTCACCGTCACCCATTTGTTTTCATTCCTCGGAGTAACTGTATCCCTAAAGCTTCTGTCTATGGGCACCTCTGCGTCCCTAATGATCCTAAGTTCATCCAACTCCAGCTCCAGTTCCCTAACACGGTTTTGGAGGAGCTGCAGATGGGTGCACTTCCCACAGGTGTAATCAGCAGGGACACTGTCGTCGTCCCTCACCTCAAACATAGTGCAAGAGGAACATAGCACTGCCTGCACACCCATCCCCTCTAGATACCTTGCCAGTACCAGGTAGAAACAGCAAAAATGAATTAAACTCACCCCTGCTCGCCCTTTCTGCTTAAGCCCTGTGAGCCAAAGCCTTATAGCTCACACTCTGCTTCCCACTTACTACACTGACCGCTCCCGACGCTGCCCGCTGTATACTGCAGCCTACCTTTTATACTTCACGCGCTTAAAAAACCCTTCCCAGAATCCTTAGCAGCCCACTTCCAGTTTTCACTTTAAACTTAAAATACTACTGCAAAAGTAAAGGCCAAAAAAAACACACACTAGCTGACGAATTAAATAAATAAACAATTCAATTAATCTCTCACCAGCACTGCTGCCTCCAATCACTCCCTCTCAGCTTGCTCCAGTGGAACAATGAGAGGGAACCTCCCAGGTAACTGACTTTTAAAGTTAAAATAAAAACCCTTCCCAGACTCCTTAGCAGCCCACTTCCAGTTTTCACTTTAAACTTAAAATACTACTGCAAAAGTAAAGGCCAAAAAAAACACACACTGGCTGGTTGGAATATCCCGAGGGTAAGGGAATTGGATGGGGAGGAGTTCATTACGTGTGTTCAGGAGGGTTTCCTGACACAGCATGTGGACAAGCCTACAAGAGGAGAGGCTGTACTTGATCTGATACTGACCAATGAACCTGGACAGGTGTCAGATCTCTCAGTGGGGGAGCATCTTGGGGATAGCGATCATAACTCTATCTCCTTTAGGCTTGCATTGGAAAAAGAGGGGATCAGGCAAGTTCGGAAAGCATTTATATGGAGTAAGGGGAAATATGAAGATATAAGGCAGCAAATTAGAGGAGTAAATTGGAAGGAGGTATTCTCGGGGAAATGTACTGAAGAGAGGTGGCAGTTTTTCAAGGAATGTCTGTCGAGAGTTCTACAGGACAACGTTCCGAGCAGACAGGGAGGTGTTGGTCGGTTAAAGGAACCGTGGTGCACGTAAGCGGTGCGGGACCTAGTCGAGAAGAAAAGGAAAGCGTACAAAAGGCTCAGAGAGCTTGGTGAAGATCGGGATCTAGATGAGTATACGGCTTGTAGGAAGGGGCTAAAGAAGGAAATTAGGAGAGCCAGAAGGGGTCACGAGAAGGCCTTGGCAGGTAGGATTAAGGAAACCCCTAAGGCATTCTATAAATATGTGACGAGTAAAAGGATGAGACGTGAAGGAATAGGGCCTATAAAAGGTGAAGGCAGGAAAATCTGTACAGAACCAAATCTGTCGGAAGTTACAGAGGGACATAGATAGGATGCAAGACTGGGTGGAGAAGTGGCAGATGGACTTCAACCCAGATAAATGCATCGTGGTCCATTTTGGCAGGTCAAATGGGATGAAGGAGTATAATATAAAGGGAAAGACTCTTAGTACTGTAGAGGATCAGAAGGATCTTGGGGTCCGGGCCCATAGGACTCTAAAATCGGCCCCGCAGGTGGAGAAGGTGGTATGGTGTGCTGGCGTTTATCAATCGAGGGATTGAGTTTAGGAGTCCGGGGATAATGATGCAGCTATATAAGACCCTCGTCAGACCCCACTTGGAGTACTGTGCTCAGTTCTGGTCGCCTCATTACAGGAAGGATGTGGAAAGGATTGAAAGCGTACAGAGGAGATTTACAAGGATGTTGCCTGGATTGAGTGGCATGCCTTATGAGGATAGGCTGAGGGAGCTTGGTCTTTTCTCCTTGGAGAGACGTAGGATGAGAGGAGACCTAATAGAGGTATTTCAGATGTTGAGAGGCATAGATCGGGTGGACTCTCAGGGGCTTTTTCCCAGGGTGGAAATGGCTGCTCCGAGAGGACACAGGTTTGAGGTGGGGGGGGGTAGGTACAAGGGAAATGTTAGGGGGAAGTTTTTCACACAGAGGGTGGTGGGCGAGTGGAATCGGCTGCTGTCAGTGGTGGTGGAGGCAAACTCAATAGGGACTTTTAAGAGACTCCTGGATGAGTACATGGGACTTAATAGGATGGAGGCCTATAGGTAGGCCTAAAAGGTGGGATATGTTTGGCACAACTTGTGGGGCCGAAGGTCCTGTTTTGTGCTGTAGTTTTCTATGTTTCTAACCAGTAGAAATGGCAGAGGTGCTGAATGAGTATTTTGCCTCGGTTTTCACAGAGGAGAAGGACCTGGGTGGATGTACTGCGGGCTTGCGGTGGACTGAAAAGATTGAGTATGTGGACTGTATCAAAGAGGTTGTGCTGGAATCTTTGAATGGCATCAAGATAGATAAATTGCCGGGTCCGGATGGGATGTACCCCAGGTTACTGTGGGAGGCGAGGGAAGAGATTGCAGAGCCTCTGGCGATGATCTTTGCGTCGTCGATGGAGACAGGAGAGGTGCCGGAGGATTGGAGGATTGCGGATGTGGTTCCTATTTTCAAGAAGGGGAATGGGGATAGCCCAGGAAATTACCAACCGGTGAGTCTAACCTCAGTGGTTGGTAAGCTGATGGAGAAGATCCTGAGGGACCAGATTTATGAGCATTTAGAAAGGTTTAGTATGCTCAAGAATACTCCGCATGGCTTTGTCAAAGGCAGATTGTGCCTTACGAGCCTGGTGGAGTTCTTCGAAAATGTGACTGAACACATTGACGAAGGGAAAGCAGTAGATGTGGTTGATATGGATATTAGCAAGGCGTTCGATCATGCAAGGCTTCGAGAAAAAGTGAGACGACATGGGATTCTAGATGCTGCTGCCCTGTGGATCCAGAACTGGCTTGCCCAAAGGAGGCAGAGAGTGGGTTATAGATGGGTCTTTTTCTAAATGGAGGTCGGTCACCATTGGCGTGCCCCAGGGATCTGTTCTGGGACCCTTGCTGTTTGTCATTTTCATGAATGACCTGGATGAGGAAGTGGAGGGATGGATTGGTAAGTTTGCCGACGGCACGAAGGTTGGTGGGGTTGTGGATAGTCTGGAGGGATGTCAGAAGTTACAGAAGGACATAGATAGGATGCAAGGCTGGGCGGAGAAGTGGCAGATGGACTTCAACCCAGATAAATGCGTAGTGGTCCATTTTGGCAGGTCAAATGGGATGAAGGAGTACAATATAAAGGAAAAGACTCTTAGTACTGCAGAGGATCAGAAGGACCTTGGGGTCCGGGTCCATAGGACTCTAAAATTAGCCCCGCAGGTGGAGGAGGTGGTTAAGAAGGCGTGTGGTGTGCTGGCCTTTATCAATCGAGGGATTGAGTTTAGGAGTCCGGGGATAATGATGCAACTATATAAGACCCTTGTCAGACCCCACTTGGGGTCTGCACAGTAGTGCTCAGTTCTGGTCACGTCATTACAGGAAGGATGTGGAAGAGATTGAAAGGGTGCAGAGGCGATTTACAAGGATGTTGCCTGGATTGAGTGGCATGCCTTATGAGGATAGGCTGAGGGAGCTCGGTCTTTTCTCCTTGGAGAGACGTAGGATGAGAGGAGACCTAATACAGGTATATAAGATGTTGAGAGGCATAGATCGGCTGGACTCTCAGAGGCTTTTTCCCAGGGTGGAAATGGCTGCTACGAGAGGACACAGGTTTAAGGTGCTGGGGGGTAGGTACAGGGTAAATGTTAAGGGGAAGTTTTTCACACAGAGGGTGGTGGTTGAGTGGAATCGGCTGCCGTCAGTGGTGGTGGAGGCAAACTCAATAGGGTCCTTTAAAAGACTCCTGGATGAGTACATGGGACTTAATAGGATGGAGGGTTATAGGTTGGCCTAGAAGGTAGGGATATGTTCGGCACAACTTGTGGGGCCGAAGGGCCTGTTTTGTGCTGTAGCTTTTCTATGTTTCTGTCCCGGTTTAGGCCGTCCTCATGTGTGCGGAACTTGGCTATCAGTTTCTGCTCAGCGACTCTGCGCTGTCGTGTGTCGTGAAGGCCGCCTTGGAGAACGCTTCCCCGAAGATCAGAGGCTCAATGTAGAGTTGGTGTATGAGGTGGTTGAGGAGGGTGAGAGAGGAGGGATGGCAAAGTCTCTCAGCGTAGTCTGTGTTATAGGTTGACCTGAGTGGGTTCGTGATCCGTAGTCCTTTCGGTATCTTGTCTGCTTTCTTGCATGTTTGTAGAAACGTTCTTCCATTGAGCCAATGTCTAATCCAATTTACGACCTCTCCATGTATACCGAGCGACTGAACCTTCCTGACTAACCTCCCATGCGGGACCTTGTCAAAGGCCTTACTGGAGTCCATGTAGGCAACATCCACTGCCTTCCCTTCATCCACATTCCTGGTCACCTCCTCGAAAAACTCTAATAGATTGGTTAAACATGACCGACCACGCACAAAGCCATGTTGACTCTCCCTAATAAGTCCCTGTCTATCCAAATATTTGTAGATCCTATCTCTTAGTACTCCTTCCAATAATTTACCTACTACTGACGTCAAACTTACCGGCCTATAATTTCCCGCATTACTTTCTGAGTTTTTTTTAAACAACGGAACACCATGAGCTATCCTCCAATCATCCGGCACCTCACCCGTGGATACCGACATTTTAAATATATCTGCCAGGGCCCCTGCAATTTCAACACTAGTCTCCTTCAAGGTCCGAGGGAATACCCTGTCTGGTCCTGGGGATTTATCCACTCTGATTTGCCTCAAGACAGCAAGCACCTCCTCCTCTTTAATCTGTATAGGTTCCATGACCTCCCTACCTGTTTGCCTTATTTCCATAGACTCCATGCCAGTTTCTTTAGTAAATACGGATGCAAAAAAACCATTTAATATCTCCCCCATTTCTTTTGGTTCCATACATAGCCGACCACTCTGATCTTCAAGAGGACCAATTTTATCCCTTACTATCCTTTTGCTCTTAATATACCTGTAGAAGCTCTCAGGATTATCCTTCACCTTGTCTGCCAAAGCATCCTCATGTCTTCTTTTCGGCTTCCTGATTTTTTCTCAAGTAGTTTCTTGCACTTTTTAAACTCCTCAAGCATCTTATTTGCTCCCTGTTGCCGATACATGTCATACATCTCTCTCTTCTTCTTTATCAGAGTTCCAATATCCCTCGAGAACCAAGGTTCCTTATTCTTATTCACTTTGCCTTTAATCCTGACAGGAACATACAAACTCTGCACTCTCAAAATTTCTCCTTTGAAGGCCTCCCACTTACCAATCACATCCTTGTCAGAGAACAGCCTGTGCCAATCCACGCTTTTTAGATCCTTTCTCATTTCTTCAAATTTGGCCTTTTTCCAGTTTAGAACCTCAACGCGAGGACCAGATCTATCTTTATCCATGATCAAGTTGAAACTAATGGCGTTATGATCACTGAAACCAAAGTGTTCCCCTACACACACTTCCGTCACTTGTCCTAACTCGTTTCCTACTAGGAGATTTAATAGAACAAAGAACAGTACAGCACAGGAAACAGGCCCTTCGGCCCTCCAAGCCTGTGCCGCTCCTTGGTCCAACTAGACCAATCGTTTGTATCCCTCCATTCCCAGGCTGCTCATGTGACTATCCAGGTAAGTCTTAAACGATGTCAGCGTGCCTGCCTCCACCACCCTACTTGGCAGCACATTCCAGGCCCCCACCACCCTCTGTGTAAAAAACGTCCCTCTGATGTCTGAGTTATACTTCGCCCCTCTCAGCTTGAGCCCGTGACCCCTCGTGATCGTCACCTCCGACCTGGGAAAAAGCTTCCCACTGTTCACCCTATCTATACCCTTCATAATCTTGTATACCTCTATTAGATCTCCCCTCATTCTCCGTCTCTCCAAGGAGAACAACCCCAGTCTACCCAATCTCTCCTCATAGCTAAGATCCTCCATAATATTGCATCCTCTCCAGTTGGTACCTCTGTATATCGATTTAGAAAATTTTCCTGAACACATTTTACAAACTCAAACCCGTCTAGACCTTTAACAGTATGGGAGTCCCAATCTATATGTGGAAAATTAAAATCCCCTACTATCACAACTTTATGTTTCCTGCAGTTGTCTGCTATCTCTCTGCAGATTTGCTCCTCCAATTCTTGCTGACTATTGGGTGGTCTATAATACAACCCCATTAATGTGGTCATACCTTTCCTGTTTCTCAGCTCCACCCATATGGCCTCGGTAGACAAGCCCGCTAATCTGTCCTGCCTGAGCACTGCTGTGACATTTTCCCTGACTAGCAATGCCACCCCCCCACCCTTCATCCCTCTGCCTCTATCACGTCTGAAACATCGGAACCCTGGAACATTGAGCTGCCAGTCCTGCCCCTCCTGTAGCCAAGTTTCACTAATGGCTATAATGTCATCATTCCATGTGTCAATCCACGCCCTCAGCTCGTCTGCCTTCCCCACAATACTCCTGGCATTGAAATAGACACACCTCAGAAGATTATTACCACCACACACAACCCTTTTATTTGTGATTTTGCATGAACTATTAACATCATTTATTTTCACCCCCGCTCCACTATCTGCTCTCGCACTCTGGTTCCCATCCCCCTGCGAATCTAGTTTAACATAGAACATAGAAAAGCTGCAGGACAAACAGGCCCTTGGGCCCACAAGTTGCGCCGAACATGTCCCGACCTACTAGGCTTACCTATAACCCTCTATCTTACTAACTTCCATGAACTTATCCAAAAGTCTCTTCAAAGACCCTATCGAATCCGCCTCCACCACCACTACTGGCAGCCGATTCCACGCACCCACCACCCTCTGAGTGAAAAACTTACCCCGAACATCCCCTCTGTACCTACTCCCCAGCACCCTAAACCTGTGACCTCTTGTGGCAACCATTTCAGCCCTGGGTAAAAGCCTCTGAGAATCCACTCTATCAATACCTCTCAACATCTTTTACACCTCGATCAGGTCACCTCTCATCCTTCGCTTCTCCAACAAAAACGAACAAAGAACAATACAGCACAGGAACAGGCCTTTCGGCCCTCCAAGCCCGCGCCGCTCCCTGGTCCAAACTAGACTATTCTTTTGTATCCCTCCATTCCCACTCCGTTCATGTGGCTGCCTAGATAAGTCTTAAACGTTCCCAGTGTGTCCGCCTCCACCCAACCTTGCCCGGCAGCGCATTCCAGGCCTCCACCACCCTCTGTGTCCTTCTGATATCCGTGTTAAACCTCCCCCGCCTCACCTTGAACCTATGACCCCTCGTGAACGTCACCAGCGATCTGGGAAAAAGCTTCCCACCGTTCACCCTCTCTCTGCCTTTCATAATTTTATACACCTCTATTAGGTCACCCCTCATCCTCCGTCTTTCCAGTGAGAACAACCCCAGTTTACCCAATCTCTCCTCATAACTAAGCCCTTCCATACCAGGCAACATCCTGGTAAACCTCCTCTGCACTCTTCTCAAGCCTCCACGTCCTTCTGGTAGTGTGGCGACCAGAACTGGGCGCAGTATTCCAAATGCGGCCGAACCAACGTTCTATACAACTGCAACATCAGACCCCAACTTTTATACTCTGTACCCCGTCCTATAGAGGCAAGGAGAAAAGACCTAGCTCTCTCAACCTATCCTCATAAGGCATGTCACCTAATCCAGGCAACATCCTTGTAAATCTCCTCTGCACGCTTTCTATGGCTTCCACATCCTTTCTGTAATGAGTAACTAGTATGGCAGGGGGGTGGGGATCAAAATATTAGGTCTACAAGTGTAGAGGCTGGGCACGAGCTTGGGGCTGGGACAAGGCTGGCAAAGAAGAAGAGCACTCTGGGGGAGGATGACCTCACTGGGCCTGGAGGTCTGGACTGCTTATACTTCAATGCAAGGAGCGTAGCAGGTAAGACAGACGAACTTAGGGCCTTAATGCTCACGAGGAATTTGGATGTGGTTGCGGTGACAGAGACTTGGTTGAAAGAGGGACAGGACTGGCAGCTCAATATTCCGGGGTACAAGTGTTTTAGGCGAGACAGAGGAGGGGCCAAAAGAGGTGGGGGAGTAGCAGTATTAGTTGGAGAGCATATTACAGCGGTGCAGAGGGAGGACAATTCAGAGGGGTCGTGTAACGAGTCACTCTGGGTGGAGCTTAGAAACAGGAAGGGCGCAGTCACTATGTTGGGGGTGTACTACAGGCCCCCCAACAGCCCAAGGGAAGTGGAAGAACGGATATGTCAGGAGATACTGGATAGGTGCAGGAAAAATAGGGTTGTTGTAGTGGGAGACTTCAATTTCCCTGGTATAGACTGGAAATCGCTGAGAGCAGGGACTCTGAATGGGAAGGAATTTGTAAAATGCGTACAGGAGGGTTCTTTGGAACAATATGTAGATAGCCCGACTAGAGAGGGGGCTATACTGGACCTAGTACTGGGGAATGAGCCCGGTCAGGTCTTCAAAGTTTCGGTAGGGGAACATGTGGCAAATAGTGACCACAATTCTGTTAGCTTTAGGATAGTGATGGAAAAGGATGAGTGGTGTCCCAAGGGTAAGGTGTTGGATTGGGGGAAGGCTAACTTTAGTGGGATTAGGCAGAAATTGGCAGCTCTTGACTGGGAGAGGCTGTTTGAGGGTAAATCCACATCTGGCATGTGGGAGTCTTTTAAGGAACAGTTGTTAGGGCTACAGGACATGCATGTGCCTGTAAAAAAGAAGGATAGGAAGGGTAGGATTCGAGAACCGTGGATAACCAGGGAAATTGAGGGACTGATCAAAAAGAACAGAGAGGCGTATGTTAGGTCCAGGCAGCTAAAAACGGAGGGAGCTCTGGAGGAGTACAAAGAAAGTAGGAAAGAACTCAAACG
Source organism: Mustelus asterias (assembly GCF_964213995.1). Taxonomy (NCBI): domain Eukaryota; kingdom Metazoa; phylum Chordata; class Chondrichthyes; order Carcharhiniformes; family Triakidae; genus Mustelus; species Mustelus asterias. The sequence continues at coordinate 429,434 of NC_135805.1, read as the reverse complement.
AGGAATTAGAAGAGCAAAAAAGGGTCACGAAATGTTCTTGGCAGACAGGATTAAGGAGAATCCCAAGGCAGTTTATTCATACGTTAGGAACAAAAGGGTTGTCAGGGAAAAAAATCGGACCTCTCAGGGACAAAAGTGGGGAATTATGCTTGGAGACAAAGAAGTAGGGGAGATCCTAAATGAATACTTTGCGTCGGTATTCACAAAGGAGAGGGATGTGTTGACTGGGAGTGTCTCGGAGGGGAGTGTTGAACCGTTGGAGAAAATCTCCATGACAAAGGAGGAAGTGTTAGGTTTGTGAGAGAATATAAAGACTGACAAATCCCCAGGGCCTGATGGAATCTATCCAAGGCTGCTCAGGGAGACGAGTGATGAAATCGCTGGGCCTCTGACGCAAATCTTTGTCTCGTCACTGGACGCAGGTGAGGTCCCAGAGGATTGGAGGATAGCTAATGTGGTCCCGTTATTTAAGAAGGGTAGGAAGGATAACCCGGGTAATTATAGGCCGGTGAGCTTGACGTCCGTGGTGGGGAAGTTGTTGGAGAAGATTCGTAGAGATCGGATGTATGCGCATTTAGAAAGTAATAAACTCATTAACGATAGTCAGCATGGTTTTGTGAGAGGGAGGTCATGCCTCACTAACCTGGTGGAGTTTTTTTGAAGAAGTGACCAGAATGGTTGACGAGGGAAGGGCCGTGGATGTCGTCTATATGGACTTTAGTAAAGCGTTTGACAAAGTCCCTCATGGTAGGCTGGTGAAAAAGGTTGGATCTCATGGGATAAAGGGGGAGGTGGCTAGATGGGTGGAGAACTGGCTTGGTCACAGAAGACAGAGGGTGGTAGTGGAAGGGTCTTTTTCCGGCTGGAGGCCTGTGACTAGTGGTGTTCCGCAGGGCTCTGTATTGGGACCTCTGCTGTTTGTGATTTATATAAATGATCTGGAAGAAGGTGTAACTGGTGTTCTCAGGAAGTACTGGACAACGAAGGGTACTCTGTCCACTGTGTCCCGTGTTTGTCTTCTGAGGAGGTCGGTGCGGTTTTTCGCTGTGGCGCGTTGGAACTGTTGATCAATGAGTCTAGCGCCATATCCTGTTCACATAAGAAATCTCTATTAGATCTCACCTCAAGAAGGTGTAACTGGGGTGATCAGTAAGTTTGCGGACGACACAAAATTGGCAGGACTTGCAGATAGTGAGGAACATTGTCAGAAGCTACAGAAGGATATAGATAGGCTGGAAATTTGGGCAAAGAAATGGCAGATGGAGTTCAATCCTGATGAATGCGAAGTGATGCATTTTGGTAGAAATAATGTAGGGAGGAGCTATACGATAAATGGCAGAACCATAAAGGGTGTAGATACGCAGAGGGACCTGGGTGTGCAAGTCCACAGATCCTTGAAGGTGACGTCACAGGTGGAGAAGGTGGTGAAGAAGGCATATGGCATGCTTGCCTTTATAGGACGGGGCATAGGGTATAAAAGATGGGGTCTGATGTTGCAGATGTATAGAACGTTGGTTCGGCCGCATTTGGAATACTGCGTCCAGTTCTGGTCGCCACACTACCAGAAGGACGTGGAGGCTTTGGAGAGAGTACAGAGGAGGTTTACCAGGATGTTGCCTGGTATGGAGCGGCATAGTTATGAGGAGAGATTGGGTAAACTGGGGTTGTTCTCCCTGGAAAGACGGAGGATGAGGGGAGACTTAATAGAGGTGTATAAAATTATGAAAGGCATAGATAGGGTGAACGGTGGGAAGCTTTTCCCCAGGTCGGTGTTGACATTCACGAGTGGTCATAGGTTCAAGGTGAAGGGGGGGAGGTTTAACACAGATATCAGACGGACATATTTTACACAGAGGGTGGTGGGGGCCTGGAATGCGATGCCAGGCAAGGTGGTGGAGGCGGACACACTGGGAACGTTTAAGACTTATCTCGATAGCCACATGAATGGAGTGGGAATGGAGGGATACAAAAGAATGGTCTAGTTTGGACCAGGGAGCGGCGCGGGCTTGGAGGGCCGAAGGGCCTGTTCCTGTGCTGTATTGTTCTTTGTTCTTTGAGGCGATCAGAATTGGGCACAGAAGTCCAGGTGGGGTCTGACCAGGGTCCTATACAGCTGCAGCATTATATCCCGATTTCTCAACTCAATTCCTCTATTGATGAAGGCCAGTATTCCATACACCTTCTTAACCACAGCCTCTACCTGCTATGCTGCTTTGCGCATCCTATGAACCCAGACCCCAAGATCCTTCTGATCTTCCACACTGCCAAGCGTCTTACCCTTAATATTATATTCTTTCATCCTATTCGACCTGCCAAAATGAACCACCACACACTTAGAACCATAGAACCATAGAAAATTACAGCTCAGAAACAGGCCTTTTGGCCCTTCTTGTCTGTGCCGAACCATTTTTCGCCTAGTCCCACTGACCTGCACTTGGACCATATCCCTCCACACCCCTCTCATCCATGAACCCGTCCAAGTTTTTCTTAAATGTTAAAAGTGACCCCGCATTTACCACTTTATCCGGCAGCTCATTCCACACTCCCACCACTCTCTGCGTGAAGAAGCCCCCCCTAATATTCCCTTTAAACTTTTCTCCTTTCACCCTTAACCCATGCCCTCTGGTTTTTTTCTCCCCTAGCCTCAGCGGAAAAAGCCTGCTTGCATTCACTCTATCTATACCCATCAAAATCTTATACACCTCTATCAAATCTCCCCTCAATCTTCTACGCTCCAGGGAATAAAGTCCCAACCTGGAATCATAGAATCATAGAAACCCTACAGTGCAGAAGGAGGCCATTCGGTCCATCGAGTCTGCACCGACCACAATTCCACCCAGGCCCTACCCCCACATATTTACCCGCTAATCCCTCTAACCTACACATCTCAGGGGCAATTTTTAACCTGGCCAATCAACCTAACCCGCACATCTTTGGACTGTGGGAGGAAACCGGAGCACCCGGAGGAAACCCACGCAAACACGAGGAGAATGTGCAAACTCCACACAGACAGTGACCCGAGCCGGGAATCGAACCCGGGACCCTGGAGCTGTGAAGCAGCAGTGCTAACCACTGTGCTACCGTGCCGCCCTATTCAATCTCTCTCTGTAACTCAGCTTCTCAAGTCCCGGCAACATCCTTGTGAACCTTCTCTGCACTCTTTCAATCTTATTTACATCCTTCCTGTAACTAGGTGACCAAAACTGTACACAATACTCCAAATTCGGCCTCACCAATGCCTTATATAACCTTACCATAACCCTCCAACTTTTATACTCGATACTCCGATTTATGAAGGCCAATGTACCAAAGGCACTCTTTACGACCCTATCCACCTGTGACGTCACTTTTAGGGAACTCTGTACCTGTATTCCCAGATCCCTCTGTTCAACTGCACTCTTCAGAGTCCTCCCATTTACCCTGTACTTTCTTCTTTGGTTTGTCCTTCCAAAGTGCAATATCTCACACTTGTCTGCGTTAAATTCCATTTGCCATTTTTCAGCCCATTTTTCTAGTTGGTCCAAATCCCTCTGCAAGCTTTGAAAACCTTCCTCACTGTCCACTACACCTCCAATCTTTGTATCATCAGCAAACTTGCTGATCCAATTTACCACATTATCATCCAGATCATTGATATAGATGACAAACAACAATGGACCCAACACCGATCCCTGCGGCACACCACTAGTCACAGGCCTCCACTCAGAGAAGCAATCCTCCACAACCACTCTCTGGCTTCTTCCATTGAGCCAGTGTCTTATCCAATTTACTACCTCCCCATGTATACCCAGCGACTGAACCTTCCTAACTAACCTCCCATGAGGGACCTTGTCAAAGGCCTTGCTGAAATCTGGGTTGAAGTCCATCTGCCACTTCTCCGCCCAGTCTTGCATCTTATCTATGTCTCGTTGCAACTGCTGACATCACTCTACACTATCTACAACACCACCAACCTTTGTGTCATCAGCAAACTTGTCAACCCATCCTTCCACTTCCTCATCCAGGTGATTTATAAAAATCACAAAGAGCAAGGGTCTCCAGAACACATCCCTGGGGCACCCCACTGGTGACCGACCTCCATGCTGAAAAAGACCCATCTACAACCACTCTTTGCCTTCTGTGGGCAAGCCAGTTCTGAATCCACAAAGCAATGTCCCCTTGTATCCCATGCCCCTTCACTTTCTCAATAAGCCTTGCACGGAGCATCTTATCAAATGCCTTGCTGAAATCCATATAAACTACATCTACCGCTCTTCCCTTGTCTATGTGTCTAGTAACATCTTCAAAAAATTCAATTAGGCTCGTAAGGCATGATCTGCCTTGGACAAAGCCGTGCTGGCTATTTCTGATCATACTATTCCTCTCCGGATGTTCATAAATCCTGCCTCTCAGGATCTTCTCCATCAACTTGTGGATCCAGAACTGGCTTGCCTGCAGAAGGCAGAGAGTGGCTGTGGAGGGGTCTTTCTCTGCATGGAGGTCAGTGACCAGTGGAGTGCCCCAGGGATCTGTTCTGGGACCCTTGCTGTTTGTCATTTTCATAAATGACCTGGATGAGGAAGTGGAGGGATGGGTTGGTAAGTTTGCTGACGACACCAAGGTAGGTGGTGTTGTGGATAGTTTGGAGGGATGTCAGAAGTTGCAGCGAGACATAGATAGAATGCAAGACTGGGCGGAGAAGTGGCAGATGGACTTCAACCCGGATAAGTGTGTGGTGATCCATTTTGGCAGATCCAATGGGATGAAGCAGCAGTATAATATGAAGGGTACCATTCTTAGCAGTGTAGAGGATCAGAAGGACCTTGGGGTCCGGGTCCATAGGACTCTTAAATCGGCCTCGCAGGTGGAGGATGCGGTCAAGAAGGCGTACGGCGTACTAGCCTTCATTAATCGAGGGATTGAGTTTAGGAGTCGGGAGATAATGCTGCAGCTTTATAGGACCCTGGTTAGACCCCACTTGGAGTACTGCGCGCAGTTCTGGTCACCTCATTACAGGAAAGATGTTGAAGCCATTGAAAGGGTGCAGAGGAGATTTACAAGGATGTTGCCTGGATTGGGGGGCATGCCTTATGAGGATAGGTTGAGGGAGCTTGGTCTCTTCTCCCTGGAGAGACGAAGGATGAGAGGTGACCTGATAGAGGTTTACAAGATGTTGAGAGGTCTGGATAGGGTAGACTCTCAGAGGCTATTTCCAAGGGCTGAAATGGTTGCTACGAGAGGACACAGGTTTAAGGTGCTGGGGGGTAGGTACAGAGGAGATGTCAGGGGTAAGTTTTTCACTCAGAGGGTGGTGGGTGAGTGGAATCGGCTGACGTCGGTGGTGGTGGAGGCAAACTCGTTGGGGTCTTTTAAGAGACTTCTGGATGAGTACATGGGATTTAATGGGATTGAGGGCTATAGATAGGCCTAGAGGTGGGGATGTGATCGGCGCAACTTGTGGGCCGAAGGGCCTGTTTGTGCTGTGGCTTTCTATGTTCTATGTTCTAACTTACCAACCACTGAGGTTAGACTCACTGGTCTATAATTTCCTGGGCTATCTCTTCTCCCTTTCTTGAATAACAGAACCACATCCGCAATCCTCCAATCCTCCGGAACCTCTCCCGTCTCCATTGATGACGCAAAGATCATCGACAGAGGCTCAGCAATCTCTTCCCTCGCCTCCCACAGTAACCTGGGGTACATCCCATCCAGTCCCGGCGATTTATCTAACTTAATGCTTTTCAAAAGCTCCAACATATCCTCTTTCCTCATGTCCACATGCTCAATCTTCTCAGTCCACTGCAAGTCTGCACTGCAACTACCAAGATCCCTTTCCACTGTGAATACTGAAGTAAAGTATTCATTGAGTACCTCTGCTATTTCTACCGGTTCTATACTGACTTTCCCACCATCACATTTGATAGGTCTTACTCCTTCACATCTTATCTTCTTGCTCTTAACATACTTTTAGAATGCCTTGGGGTTTTCCTTTATCTTGTCCGCCAAGGCCTTCTCATGACCCCTTCTTGCTCTTCTAATTTCCCTCTTACGTTCCTCCCCAATAACACTAGTAAACCTCCCTGCAAGTATATTGGTCCCCTTATAGTTCAGGTGTAACCCGTCTCTCTTGTACAGGTCCCACCTGCCCCAGAAGAGTTCCCAATGATCTAGAAATCTGAAACCCTGCCCCCTGCACCAGTTCCTCAGCCACGTGTTCATCCGCCCGAGCATCCTACTCTTACCCTCACTGACACGTGGCACAGGTAGCAATCCTGAGATTATTACCCTCGGGGTCCTGCTTTTTAACTTCCTACCAAGCTCTCTATACTCACTCTTCAGGATCTCCTCACTCTTCCTTCCTACGTCATTGGTACTGATGTGTACCATGACATCTGGCTGATCACCCTCCCACTTCAGAATGCTGTCCACATACTGAATGAGAAATTCCTCCTGAATACACTCAACACATTTCTCCCCATCCAACCCTCTAATACAGTGGTTCCCAAACTTTTTTCACTGGGCCGCACTTTCGGAATAATAATTTGCTCGCGCCACACCAAATTTTTTATCGATAAGAAATACATTCAAAAACAAAATAAACCAACTCCGAGCAGTGCTTGATTCATAACATGAGAGGATGCGATATTGGATCTCCTATTGGGAAATGAGTTAGGGCAGGTGATGGATGTGAGTGTGAGGGAACACTTTGGATCCAGTGATCATAATGCCATTAGTTTCAACCTGACTGGGCGGAGAAGTGGCAGATGGACTTCAACCCGGATAAGTGTGTGGTGATCCATTTTGGCAGATCCAATGGGATGAAGCAGCAGTATAATATGAAGGGTACCATTCTTAGCAGTGTAGAGGATCAGAAGGACCTTGGGGTCCGGGTCCATAGGACTCTTAAATCGGCCTCGCAGGTGGAGGATGCGGTCAAGAAGGCGTACGGCGTACTGGCCTTCATTAATCGAGGGATTGAGTTTAGGAGTCGGGAGATAATGCTGCAGCTTTATAGGACCCTGGTTAGACCCCACTTGGAGTACTGCGCGCAGTTCTGGTCACCTCATTACAGGAAAGATGTTGAAGCCATTGAAAGGGTGCAGAGGAGATTTACAAGGATGTTGCCTGGATTGGGGGGCATGCCTTATGAGGATAGGTTGAGGGAGCTTGGTCTCTTCTCCCTGGAGAGACGAAGGATGAGAGGTGACCTGATAGAGGTTTACAAGATGTTGAGAGGTCTGGATAGGGTAGACTCTCAGAGGCTATTTCCAAGGGCTGAAATGGTTGCTACGAGAGGACACAGGTTTAAAGTGCTGGGGGGTAGGTACAGAGGAGATGTCAGTGGTAAGTTTTTCACTCAGAGGGTGGTGGGTGAGTGGAATCGGCTGACGTCGGTGGTGGTGGAGGCAAACTCGTTGGGGTCTTTTAAGAGACTTCTGGATGAGTACATGGGATTTAATGGGATTGAGGGCTATAGATAGGCCTAGAGGTGGGGATGTGATCGGCGCAACTTGTGGGCCGAAGGGCCTGTTTGTGCTGTGGCTTTCTATGTTCTATGTTCTGATCATGGATAAGGATAGATCTGGTCCTCGGGTTGAAGTTCTGAACTGGAAAAAGGCCAAATTTGATGAAATGAGAAGGGATCTGGGAAGTGTGGATTGGCACAGGCTGTTCTCTGGTAAGGATGTAAATGGAAAGTGGGAGGCCTTCAAAGGAGAAATTTTGAGAGTGCAGAGTTTGTATGTTCCTGTCAGGGTTAAAGGCAAAGTAAATCGGAATAAGGAACCTTGGTTCTCGAGGGAGATCGTAACACTGATTAAGAGGAAGAGAGAGTTGTATGAAATGTACAGGCAGCAAGGAACACATCAGATGCTCGAGGAGTATAAAAAGTGCAAGAAGCTACTTAAGAGGGAAATCAGGAGGGCTAAAAGAAGACATGAGGTTGCTTTGGCAGACAGAGTGAAGGAAAATCCAAAGAGCTTCTATAGGTATGTTAGGAGCAAAAGGATAGTGAGGGATAAAATTGGTCCTCTTGAAGACCAGAGTGGTAGACTGTGTATGGAACCAAAAGAGATGGGGGAGATACGAAATGGTTATTTTGCATCCGTATTTACTGAGGAAACGGGCATGGAGTCTACGGAAATAGGGCAAACTGGTAGGGAGGCCATGGAACCTTTACAGATTAAAGGGGAGGAGATGCTCGCTGTCTTGAGGCAAATCAGAGTGGATAAATCCCCAGGACCGGACAGGGTATTCCCACGGACCTTGAGGGAAGCTAGTGTTGAACTTGCAGGGGCCCTGGCAGACGTATTTAAAATATCAGTATTCACAGGGGAGGTGCCGGATGATTGGAGGGTGGCTCATGTTGTTCCGTTGTTTAAAAAAGGTTCCAATAGAAATGCGGGAAATTATCGGCCAGTAAGTTTGACGTCAGTGGTGAGCAAGTTATTGGAAGATGTGATAAGGGATAGGATGTACAAATATTTGGATAGACAGGGACTTTGTGCGTGGTAGGTCATGTTTGACCAATCTATTAGAGTTTTTCGAGGAGGTTACCAGGAAGTGGATGAAGGGAAGGCAGTGCATTTCAGCAAGGCCTTTGACAAGGTCCCTCATGGGAGGTTAGTTAGGAAGGTTCAGTCGCTAGGTATACATGGGGAGGTAGTAAATTGGATTAGACACTGGCTCAATGGAAGAACACAGTAAGAAGTTTAACAACACCAGGTTAAAGTCCAACAGGTTTATTTGGTAGCAAAAGCCACACAAGCTTTCGAGGCTCTGAGCCCCTTCTTCAGGTGAGTGGGAATTCTGTTCACAAACAGAACTTATAAGACACAGACTCAATTTACATGAATAATGGTTGGAATGCGAATACTTACAACTAATCCAGTCTTTAAGAAACAAAACAATGGGAGTGGAGAGAGCATCAAGACAGGCTAAAAAGATGTGTATTGTCTCCAGACAAGACAGCCAGTGAAACTCTGCAGGTCCACGCAACTGTGGGAGTTACAAATAGTGTGACATAAATTCTGATTCTAGGATCGCATGATAAAGACTCAGGAGGAAAAAAGCAGAAATATTTATGTGAAATAGTGTGACATAAACCCAATGCGATCCTAGAATCAGAATTTATGTCACACTATTTGTAACTCCCACAGTTGCGTGGACCTGCAGAGTTTCACTGGCTGTCTTGTCTGGAGACAATACACATCTTTTTAGCCTGTCTTGATGCTCTCTCCACTCCCATTGTTTTGTTTCTTAAAGACTGGATTAGTTGTAAGTATTCGCATTCCAACCATTATTCATGTAAATTGAGTCTGTGTCTTATAAGTTCTGTTTGTGAACAGAATTCCCACTCACCTGAAGAAGGGGCCCAGAGCCTCGAAAGCTTGTGTGGCTTTTGCTACCAAATAAACCTGTTGGACTTTAACCTGGTGTTGTTAAACTTCTTACTGTGTTTACCCCAGTCCAACGCCGGCATCTCCACATCTCCACTTCAATGGAAGAAGCCAGAGAGTGGTTGTGGAGGATTGCTTCTCTGAGTGGAGGCCTGTGACTAGTGGTGTGCCGCAGGGATTGGTGTTGGGTCCATTGTTGTTTGTCATCTATATCAATGATCTGGATGATAATGTGGTAAATTGGATCAGCAAGTTTGCTGATGATACAAAGATTGGAGGTGTAGTGGACAGTGAGGAAGGTTTTCAAAGCTTGCAGAGGGATTTGGACCAACTAGAAAAATGGGCTGAAAAATGGCAAATGGAATTTAACGCAGACAAGTGTGAGATATTGCACTTTGGAAGGACAAACCAAAGAAGAACGTACAGCGTAAATGGTAGGACTCTGAAGAGTGCAGTTGAACAGAGGGACCTGGGAATACAGGTACAGAGTTCCCTAAAAGTGACGTCACAGGTGGATAGGGTCGTAAAGAGTGCCTTTGGTACATTGGCCTTCATAAATCGGAGTATCGAGTGTAAAAGTTGGAGTGTTATGGTAAGGTTATATAAGGCATTGGTGAGGCCGAATTTGGAGTATTGTGTACAGTTTTGGTCACCTAGTTACAGGAAGGATGTAAATAAGGTTGAAAGAGTGCAGAGAAGGTTCACAAGGATGTTGCCGGGACTTGAGAAGCTGAGTTACAGAGAGAGATTGAATAGGTTGGGACTTTATTCCCTGGAGCGTAGAAGATTGAGGGGAGATTTGATAGAGGTGTATAAGATTTTCATGGGTATAGATAGAGTGAATGCAAGCAGGCTTTTTCCGCTGAGGCTAGGGGAGAAAAAAACCAGAGGGCATGGGTTAAGGGTGAAAGGAGAAAAGTTTAAAGGGAATATTAGGGGGGGGGCTTCTTCACGCAGAGAGTGGTGGGAGTGTGGAATGAGCTGCCGGATAAAGTGGTGAATGCGGTGTCACTTTTAACATTTAAGAAAAACTTGGACGGGTTCATGGATGAGAGGGGTGTGGAGGAATATGGTCCAAGTGCAGGTCAGAGGGACGAGGCATAAAATGGTTTGGCACAGACAAGAAGGGCCAAAAGGCCTGTTTCTGAGCTGTAATTTTCCATGGTTCTATCGAACACAACTACTTTATAATATGATCATGGGACATCCAGAAAGTATAAAACAATGCTTGTTTAAACCATGTTTAAATGTTTCTTTGATTGTCCTTGAATCTTCCCGCCACACTTGCCGTCCTCTCGCGCCGCACCAGTGTGGCGCGCCGCACCCTTTGGGAACCACTGCTCTAATACTATGGCTGTCCCAGTCAATGTTGGGAAAGTTAAAATCTCCCACTATTACCACTCTATTTTTCTTGGAGCTTTCTGTAATCTCCTTACATATTTGCTTCTCAATTTCCTGCTGACTATTTGTGGGCCTGTAGTACAACCCGATCAAAGTGATTTCCCCCTTCTTATTTCTCAGTTCAACCCATATAGACTCAGTGGGTGTCTCCTTGGAAATATCCCCTCTCAGTACTCTCGTGCTGTTTTCCCTAATCAAAAGTGCAACACCCCCACCTCTCTTACCTCCTGTTCTATCTTTCCTATACCATCTGTACCCTGGAACATTGAGCTGCCAGCCCTGCCCCTCCCTTAGCCATGTTTCAGTAATTGCTTTAATATCCCAGTCCCATGTACCCCTCCATGCCCTGAGTTCATCTGCCTTTCCCGTCAGGCCTCTTGCATTGAAATAAATGCAGTTTATTAGACTCTCCTTGCTCTTTGCCCTGCTTTCTCAGGCCATCTGTCATAGAGTCATAGAGGTTTGCAGCATGGAAACAGGCCCTTCAGCCCAACTTGCCAATGCCGCCCTTTTTTTTTTTTAAAAACCCTCAGCGAATCCCAATTGCCCGCATTTGGCCCATATCCCTCTATACCCATCGTACCCATGTAACTATCTAAATGCTTTTTAAAAGATAAAATTGTACCCGCCTCCACTACTACTTCTGGCAGCTTGTACCAGACACTCACCACCCTCTGTGTGAAACAATTGCCCCTCTGGACACTTTTGTCTCTCTCCCCTCTCACCTTAAACCTATGCCCTCTAGTTTTAGACTCACCTACCTTTGGAAAAAGATATTGACTATCTACTTTGTCTATGCCCCCCATTATTTTATAGATCTCTATAAGGTCACCCTCAGCCTCCTACGCTCCAGAGAAAAAAGTCCCAGTCTGTTCAGCCTCTCCTTATAACTCAACCCATCAAGACCCGGTAGCATCCTCGTAAATCTTTTCTGCACTCTTTCTAGTTTAATAATATCCTTTCCATAAGGGGGCATTGCCTTGTGGATTCATAACTGGCTTGCCCACAGAAGGCAAAGAGTGGTTGGAGATGGGTCTTTTTCAGCATGGAGGTCGGTCACCAGTGGAGTGCCCCAGGGATCTGTTCTGGGACCCTTGCTCTTTGTGATTTTTATAAATCACCTGGATGAGGAAGTGGAAGGGTGGGTTGGCAAGTTTGCTGATGACACAAAGGTTGGTGGTGTTGTGGATAGTGTAGAGGGATGTCAGCAGTTGCAACGAGACATAGATAAGATGCAAGACTGGGCGGAGAAGTGGCAGATGGACTTCAACCCAGATAAGTGTGTGGTGGTTCATTTTGGCAGGTCGAATAGGATGAAAGAACATAATATTAAGGGTAAGACGCTTGGCAGTGTGGAAGATCCGAAGGATCTTGGGGTCCGGGTTCATAGGACGCTCAAAGCAGCGTCGCAGGTAGAGGCTGTGGTTAAGAAGGCGTATGGAATACTGGCCTTCATCAATAGAGGAATTGAGTTGAGAAATCGGGAGATAATGCTGCAGCTATATAGGACCCTGGTCAGACCCCACCTGGACTACTGTGCCCAGTTCTGGTCGCCTCATTACAGAAAGGATGTGGAAGCCGTAGAAAGGGTGCAGAGGAGATTTACAATGATGTTGCCTGGATTAGGTGGCATGCCTTATGAGGATAGGTTGAGAGAGCGAGGTCTTTTCTCCTTGGAGAAGCGAAGGATGAGACGTGACCTGATAGAGGTGTATAAGATGTTGAGAGGTATTAATAGAGTGGATTCTCAGAGTCTTTTACCCAGGGCTGAAATGGTTGCCACAAGAGGTCAGAAGTTTAGGATGCTGGGGAGTAGGTACAGAGGGGATGTTAGGGGTACGTTTTTCACTCGGGGTGGTGGGTGCGTGGAATCGGCTGCCAGTAGTGGTGGTGGAGGCAGATTCGATAGGGTCTTTGAAGAGACTTTTGGATAGGTTCATGGAAGTTAGTAAGATAGAGGGTAATAGGTAAGCCTAGTAGGTCGGGACATGTTCGGCGCAACTTGTGGGCCCAAGGGCCTGTTTGTCCTGCAGCTTTTCTATGTTCTATGTTAAACTAGATTCGCAGTGGGGGTGGGAACCAGAGTGCGAGAGCAGATAGTGGAGCGGGGGTGAAAATAAATGATGTTAATAGTTCATGCAAAATCACAAATAAAAGGGTTGTGTGTGGTGGTAATAATCTTCTGAGGTGTGTCTATTTCAATGCCAGGAGTATTGTGGGGAAGGCAGACGAGCTGAGGGCGTGAATTGACACATGGAATGATGACATTATAGCCATTAGTGAAACTTGGCTACAGGAGGGGCAGGACTGGCAGCTCAATGTTCCAGGGTTCCGATGTTTCAGACGTGATAGAGGCAGAGGGATGAAGGGTGGGGGGGTGGCATTGCTAGTCAGGGAAAATGTCACAGCAGTGCTCAGGCAGGACATAAGAACATAAGAAATAGGAGCAGGAGTAGGCCATCTAGCCCCTCGAGCCTGCCCCGCCATTCAATAAGATCATGGCTGATCTGACGTGGATCAGTACCACTTACCCGCCTGATCCCCATAACCCTTAATTCCCTTACCGATCAGGAATCCATCCATCCGCGCTTTAAACATATTCAGCGAGGTAGCCTCCACCACCTCAGTGGGCAGAGAATTCCAGAGATTCACCACCCTCTGGGAGAAGAAGTTCCTCCTCAACTCTGTCTTAAACCGACCCCCCTTTATTTTGAGGCTGTGTCCTCTAGTTTTAACTTCCTTACTAAGTGGAAAGAATCTCTCCGCCTCCACCCTATCCAGCCCCCGCATTATCTTATAAGTCTCCATAAGATCCCCCCTCATCCTTCTAAACTCCAACGAGTACAAACCCAATCTCCTCAGCCTCTCCTCATAATCCAAACCCCTCATCTCCGGTATCAACCTGGTGAACCTTCTCTGCACTCCCTCCAATGCCAATATATCCTTCCTCATATAAGGGGACCAATACTGCACACAGCATTCCAGCTGCGGCCTCACCAATGCCCTGTACAGGTGCATCAAGACATCCCTGCTTTTATATTCTATCCCCCTCGCAATATAGGCCAACATCCCATTTGCCTTCTTGATCACCTGTTGTACCTGCAGACTGGGCTTTTGCGTCTCATGCACAAGGACCCCCAGGTCCCTTTGCACGGTAGCATGTTTTAATTTGTTTCCATTGAGATAGTAATCCCATTTGTTATTATTTCCTCCAAAGTGTATAACCTCGCATTTCTCAACGTTATACTCCATTTGCCATATCCTCGCCCACTCACTCAGCCTGTCCAAATCTCTCTGCAGATCTTCTCCGTCCTCCACACGATTCACTTTTCCACTTATCTTTGTGTCGTCTGCAAACTTCGTTACCCTACACTCCGTCCCCTCCTCCAGATCATCTATATAAATGGTAAACAGTTGCGGCCCGAGTACCGATCCCTGCGGCACGCCACTAGTTACCTTCCTCCAACCGGAAAAACACCCATTTATTCCGACTCTTTGCTTCCTGTCGGATAGCCAGTCCCCAATCCACTTTAACACACTACCCCCAACTCCGTGTGCCCTAATCTTCTTCAGCAGCCTTTTATGGGGCACCTTATCAAACGCCTTTTGGAAATCCAAAAACACCGCATCCACCGGTTCTCCTCCATCAACCGCCCTAGTCACATCTTCATAAAAATCCAACATGTTCGTCAAGCACGACTTTCCCCTCATGAATCCATGCTGCGTCTGATTGATCGAACCATTTCTATCCAGATGCCCTGCTATCTCCTCCTTAATAATGGATTCCAGCATTTTCCCTACTACAGACGTTAAGCTGACCGGCCTATAGTTACCCGCCTTTTGTCTCCTTCCTTTTTTAAACAGCGGCGTAACATTAGCCGTTTTCCAATCAACCGGCACTACCCCAGAATGCAACGAGTTTTGATAAATAATCACTAACGCATCCACTATTACCTCTGACATTTCTTTCAATACCCTGGGATGCATTCCATCCGGACCCGGGGACTTGTCCACCTTCAGTCCCATTAGTCTACCCAGCACTGCCTCTCTGGTAACATTAATCGTATTAAGTATTTCTCCTGCTGCCAACCCTCTATCGTTAATATTTGGCAAACTATTTGTGTCCTCCACCGTGAAGACCGACACAAAAAACTTATTTAAAGACTCAGCCATATCCTCATTTCCCACTATTAACTCCCCCCTCTCGTCCTCCAAGGGTCCAACATTCACTCTAGCCACTCTATTCCTTTTTATATATTTATAAAAACTTTTACTATCATTTTTTATATTAATTGCTAGCCTAGCTTCATAGTCTATCCTTCCTTTCTTTATCGCTTTCTTAGTCTCTCTTTGTTGTTTCTTAAATTTTTCCCAATCACTTGTTTCTCCACTATTTTTGGCCACTCTGTACGCAGCTGTTTTTATTTTAATACTCTCCTTTATTTCCTTCGTTATCCACGGCTGGTTCTCCCTTTTCTTACAATCCTTGTTTTTTGCTGGAATATATTTTTGCTGAGAACTGAAAAGGATCTCCTTAAAAATCCTCCACTGTTCCTCAGCTATCCTACCTGCCAGCCTGCTCTCCCAGTCTACCTTAGCCAATTCATCCCTCATCCTATCATATTTCCCTCTGTTCAAACAGAGGACACTGGTTTGAGACCAAACTTTCTCCTCTTCCATCTGAATCAGAAATTCGACCATATTGTGGTCACTAGACCCAAGAGGGTCCTTCACAATAAGATCCTTAATTCTACCTACCTCGTTACACAATACCAGATCCAAAATAGCTCGTTCCCTCGTCGGTTCCGTAACATGCTGTTCAAGGAAACTATCCCGACAGCATTCTAAGAACTCTTCCTCCATTCCACCATTACCGACTTGAGTCTGCCAGTCAATGTGCATGTTGAAGTCCCCCATGATTATTGCCGTTCCGTTTTTACACGCATCCCTTATCTGCTTGTTTATAGCCCTCCCTACCTCAACATTATTATTCGGGGGCCTATATACCACACCTACTAGTATCTTTCTCCCTCTACTATTACTCATCTCTACCCATAACGATTCCACGTTTTGTTCCTCAGAGCCTATGTCATCCCTCAGTACTACCCTGATATTATCTCTTATTAATAGCGCGACCCCACCACCTTTTCCTTCCTGTCTATTCTTCCTAAACGCCTGATACCCCTGGATATTCATCTCCCAGTCCTGGTCACCTTTCAGCCACGTTTCTGTAATGGCCACTAGATCGTACCCACTTGTGCTGATTTGCACCATCAACTCATTCACCTTGTTCCGAATGCTTCGTGCATTCAGGCAAAGTGTCCTTATTCCAGCTTTTATCTGAACCCGCTTTGATGAGTCGCAAACACCGTCTCCCTCTACTCCCTTATCTAAATTACCGCCTTCATTCACTTGCACCCTCTCCTCTACCATTAATTTTGTAATTCCCCTTACCCCTGCATCCTCCCCCCCATCAATTAGTTCCTTGATCCTAGTCAACTCTTCTAGCTCCCCTCCCCCCAACCTATCTAGTTTAAATTCTCCCCAGTAGCCTTAGCCAACCTACCGGCCAGGATATTGGTCCCCGTGTGATTCAAGTTCCACCCGTTTTTTGTATACAGATCACCCCTGCCCCTAAAGAGGTCCCAATGGTCCAGGAACCTGAATCCCTGCCCCCTGCACCAGTCCCTCAGCCACACATTCATCCTCCACCTCACTCCATTCCTGCCCTCACCTTCCCGTGGCACAGGCAGTAATCCTGAGATTACTACCTTTGCTTTCCTCTTTCTCAGCTGTCTCCCTAATTCCCTGTACTCCCTTTTCATGACCCCTTCTCCCTTCCTACCCACATCAGCGGTACCAATATGTACCGCTACCTCAGGCTCCTCTCCCTCCCACCTCAGGATTTCTGGGACGCGACTAGCGACATCCTGGATCCCAGCCCCAGGGAGGCAGACCACCATGCGAGAATCCCGCCTACCTCCGCAGAAACGCCTGTCTGTCCCCTTCACCATCGAGTCCCCGATTACTACCGCCTTCCTCCTCTTTTCCTTAGCCCTCTGAGTTACTGGGCTGGACTCCACTGCGGAGACACGGCCACTGCTGCTTCCCCCAGGCGGGCTGTCCCCCCCAGCAGTACTCAAGCAGGAGTACTTGTTGTGCAGGGGCAAATCCACCGGGGTGCTCTCAACCACCCTAGCCTTACCCTTCCTGGCCGTCACCCACTTGGCCTCTTCCCGTGGCCCTGGTGTGACCACCTGATGATAGCTCTTGTCTATCACCTCCTCATTCTCCCTCATCAGCCTAAGATCCTCGAGCTGTAGTTCCAGCTCCCTAACACGGTCTCTCAGGAACCGCAGCTCGACACACCCCTCACAGATGTGGATGTCCGGGAGGCCAGATGCCTCCAGGACCTCCCACATCCTACACTGGGAACAACACATTGGTTTCACACTCATACTGGACACTTTATGTCAAGTAAGACAGTGAAAAGTTAATAAGAATGTAAGGAAACAAAAACTCACCCCTGCTCGTCCAAGCCCTGTGAGCCAAAGCCCTGACAGCTCACTCAACTTCCCACTCACTCTGCTGCCCGCTACGATGCTGCCCGCTGTATACTTTGGTGCACTTTTAAACCCTCCAAAAACTTCCCCTGGCCACTCCTGGCCTGACTTCCGGTTTTGAAAAAAATCTCCGATTTTAAACCCAAAATTAACTGAAAAAATAACTAATTAATTACAGTCAGAAAACCCACTCTCTTACCCTCAGCCTGCTCCTGGGAACAATGAAGCTGAACCTCCAAGGTAAGCCCTTTTTAAACCCTCCAAAAACTTCCCCTGGCCACTCCTGGCCTGACTTCCGGTTTTGAAAAAAACCTCCGATTTTAAACCCAAAATTAACTGAAAAAATAACTAATTAATTACAGTCAGAAAACCCACTCTCTTACCCTCAGCCTGCTCCTGGGAACAGATTAGAGGGCTTGTCTACCGAGGCCCTATGGGTGGAACTGAGAAACAGGAAAGGTATGACCACATTAATGGGGTTGTATTATAGACCACCCAATAGTCAGCAAGAATTGGAGGAGCAAATCTCTAGTTGGGCTATCTACATACTGTTCCAAAGAACCTTCCAGTCTGCATTTTACAAATTCCTCCCCGTCCAGACCCCCAGCCCTAAGCACTTTCCAGTCTACACCAGGGAAATTGAGGTCTCCCACTACAACAACCCTATTTTTTCTGCACATATCCAGAATCTCCTGACATATCCGTTCCTCCACTTCCCGTGGGCTGTTGGGTGGCCTGTAGTACACCCCCAGCATAGTGACTGCACCCTTCCTGTTTCTGAGCTCCACCCACAGCGACTCATTACATGACCCCTCTAAATTGTCCACCCTCTGCACCGCGGTAATATGCTCCCTAACTAATACCGCTACTCCCCCACCTTTTTTAGCCCCTCCTCTGTCTCGCCTAAAACACTTATACCCCGGAATATTCAGCTGCCAGTCCTGTCCTTTTAACCATGTCTCCGTCACCGCAACCACATCCAAATTCCGCTTCAGCATTAAGGCCCTCAGTTCGTCTGTCTTACCCGTTACGCTCCTCGCATTGAAGCAGATGCACTCCAGACCTCCAGGCCCACTCAGGTCATCCTGCTCCAGAATGCTCTTCTTCTTAGCTAGCCTTGCCCTGGCCCCCAGTTCGACCCCAGCCTCAGTACTTACTGACCTCCTGTTTTGATCCCCACCCCCCTGCCACACTAGTTTAAATCCTGCCGAAACACTCTCGCAAAACTCCCAGCCAGGATATTTGTGCCCTTCCAGTTAAGGTGTAACCCATCCTTTCCGTACAGGTGCCATCCTCTCATGAAGACTTCCCAGTTATCTATGAATTTGAAACCCTCCCTCTTGCACCAGTCCTTTAGCCACGTGTTCAATTGTAGAATCTCCCTGTTCCTGGCCTCACTAGCACTAGGCACTGGGAGCAGTCCAGAGATTGCTACCCTAGAGGCCTTATTTTTTAGCCGAGCACCCATCTCCCTGAATTGCTCTCATATGACCCCCCTGCTCTTTCTACCTACGTCATTTTCACCAATGTGAAAATTGGTTCGGCGCAACTTGTGGGCCGAAGGTCCAATTTGTGCTGTAGCTTTTCGATGTTCTATGTTCTATAATAGGGTGAGCAGAATTGCACACAGTATTCCAAGTGTGGCCTTACCAATGTCTTGTACAACTTCAACCTCTCAGGGACAAAGGAGGGGAAATATGCTTAGAACCCAAGGGAATAGGGGAGATCCTAAATGAATACTTTGCATCGGTATTCACGAAGGAGAGGGGCGTGTTAACCGGGAGTGTCTCGGAGGGAGGTGTTGACCCGTTAGAGAAAATCTCCATTACAAGAGAAGGAAGTGTTAGGTATTTTAGGGAACATTTAAAACTGACAAAGCCCCAGGGGCTGATGGCTTCTATCCTCGACTGCTCAGGGAGACGAGAGATGAAATTGCTGGGCCTCTGACGGAAATCTTTGTCACTTCTTTGGACACGGGTGAGGTCCCTGAGGATTGGAGCATAGTGAATGTGGTCCCGTTGTTTAAGCAGGGATAACCCGGGAAATTATAGGCCGGTGAGCTTGACGTCCGTGGTAGGGAAGTTGTTGGAGAGGATTCTTAGAGACAGGATGTATGTGCATTTAGAACGGAACAATCTCATTAGTGACAGACAGCATGGTTTTGTAAGAGGGAGGTCGTGCCTTACAAATTTGGTGGAGTTTTTTGAGGAAGTGACAAAAACGGTTGATGAAGGAAGGGCCGTGGATGTCGTCTATATGGATTTCAGTAAGGCATTTCACAAAGTCCCACATGGCAGTTTGGTTAAGAAGGTTAAGGCTCATGGGATACAAGGAGAAGTGGCTAGATGGGTGGAGAACTGGCTTGGTCATAGGAGACAGAGGGTAGTGGTCGAAGGGTATTTTTCCGGCTGGAGATCTGTGACCAGTGGTGTTCCGCAGGGCTCTGTACTGGGACCTCTGCTATTTGTGATATATATAAATGATTTGGAAGAAGGTGTAACTGGTGTTCTCAGCAAGTTTGCGGATGACACGAAGATGGCTGGACTTGCGGATAGCGAAGAACATTGTCGGGCAATACAGCAGGATATAGATAGGCTGGAAAATTGGGCGGAGAGGTAGCAGATGGAGTTTAATCCGGATAAATGCGAAGTGATGCATTTTGGAAGAAATAATGTATGGAGGAGTTATACAATAAATGGCAGAGTCATCAGGAGTATAGAAACACAGAGGGACCTAGGTGTGCAAGTCCACAAATCCTTGAAGGTGGCAACACAGGTGGAGAAGGTGGTGAAGAAGGCATATGGTATGCTTGCCTTTATAGGACGGGGTACAGAGTATAAAAGCTGGAGTCTGATGATGCAGCTGTATAGAACGCTGGTTAGGCCACATTTGGAGTACTGCGTCCAGTTCTGGTCGCTGCACTACCAGAAGGACATGGAGGCGTTAGAGAGAGTGCAGAGAAGGTTTACCAGGATGTTGCCTGGTATGGAGGGTCTTAGCTATGAGGAGAGATTGGGTAAACTGGGGTTGTTCTCCCTGGAAAGACGGAGAATGAGGGGAGATCTAATAGAGGTGTACAAGATTATGAAGGGTATAGATAGGGTGAACGGTGGGAAGCTTTTTCCCAGGTCGGAGGTGACGATCACGAGGGGTCACGGGCTCAAGGTGAGAGGGGCGAAGTATAACTCAGATATCAGAGGGATGATTTTACACAGAGGGTGGTGGGGGCCTGGAATGCGCTGCCAAGTAGGGTGGTGGAGGCAGGCACGCTGACATCTTTTAAGACTTACCTGGATAGTTACATAGGAATCATAGAAACCCTACAGTGCAGAAGGAGGCCATTCGGCCCATCGAGCCTACACCGACCACAATCCCACCCAGGCCCTACCCCCACATACTGTACCCACTAATCCCTCTAACCTACGCATCTCAGGACTCTAAGGGGCAATTTTTAACCTGGCCAATCAACCTAACCCGCACATCTTTGGACTGTGGGAGGAAACCGGAGCACCCGGAGGAAACCCACGCAGACACGAGGAGAATGTGCAAACTCCACACAGACAGTGACCCGAGCCAGGAATCGAACCCAGGACCCTGGAGCTGTGAAGCAGCAGTGCTAACCACTGTGCTACCGTGCCGCCCATAGCATGAGCAGTCTGGGAATGGAGGGATACAAACGATTGGTCTAGTTGGACCAAGGAGCGGCACAGGCTTGGAGGGCTGAAGGGCCTGTTTCCTGTACTGTACTGTTCTTTGTTTGTTCTTTGTTCCTGCATTCAATGTTCTGACTGATGAAACCAAGCATGCCGAATGCCTTCTTCACCACTCTGTCCACTGTGACTCCACTTTCAAGGAGCTATGAACATGTACCCCTCGATCTCTTTGTTCTGTAACTCTCTCCAATGCCCTGCCATTAACTGAGTAAGTCCTGCTCTGGTTCAATCTACCAAAATGCATTACCTCGCATTTGTCTAAATGAAACTCCATCTGCCATTCGTCAGCCCACTGGCCCAATTGATCAAGATCCCGCTGCAATCGGAGATAACCTTCCTCACTGTCCACCATGCCTGTCATGTTTTGTACACCCTCCATGTGTTTTATTTCTCTGAGCCCTACTGGACCCAGTCACGGAGCACTCCACAGTCTCTGTACTCTGTACTGTGGCCCTTTTTGATTCTTGACTTTGGTTTCTCTGCCTTTCACTATCTCCCTTAGTGCCTTTTGTTTCTCTCCCCACTTTACTTCCTTCTGACTTCCTGCATCGGTTCCCAACCCCCTGCCACATTAATTTAAACCCTTCCCAACAGCACTAGCAAACACTTCCCTTAGGATATTGGTTCCAGTCCTGCCCAGGTACAGACTGTCTGATTTGTACTGGTCCCACCTCCCCCAAAACTGGTTCCAATGTCCCAGGAATTTGAATCCCTCCCTCTTGTACCATCCCACAAGCCACGTATTCATCTTAGCTATCCTGACTACTACCTTTGAGGTCCTACTTTTTAGTTTAATTCCTAACTCCCTAAATTCAGCTTATAGGACCTCATCCTGTTTTTTTACCCTATCGCGTTGGTGCCTATATACACCACGACAGCTGGCTGTTCACCCTCCCCCCTCCAGAATGCCTTGCAACCGCTCCGAGACATCCTTGACCCTTGCACCAGGGAGACAACAGATCATCCTAGAGTCTCATTTGCGTCTGCAAAAATGCCAATCTATTTTGGACAGACAGTTGGATACAAAACTGGCTCGGTGAAAGAAGACAGAGGGTAGCAGTGAAAGGGTGTGTTTCTGAATGGAGGGCTGTGACAAGTGCTGTTCCTCAGGGATCAGTGTTGGGACCTTTGCTGTTTAGAAACATAGAAAAACTACAGCACAATACAGGCCCTTCAGCCCACAAAGTTGTGCCGAACATGTCCCTACCTGAGCGATTACTAGGCTTACCTATAACCCTCTATCTTACTAAGTTCCATGTACGTATCTAAAAGTCTCTTAAAAGACCCTATTGAATCCGCCTCCACTACAGTTGCTGGCAGCCCCTTCCACGCACCCACCACCCTCTGAGTGAAAAACCTACCTCTGACATCTCCTCTGTACCTACACCCAGCATCTTAAACCTGTGTCCTCTTGTGGCAACCATTTCAGCCCTGGGAAAAAATCTCTGACTATCCACTCGATCAATACCTCTCAACATCTTATACACCTCTATCAGGTCACCCCTCATCCTTCATCTCTCCAAGGAGAAAAGGCCGAGCTCACTCAACCTCTCCTCATATCCAACCCAGGCAACATCCTTGTAAATCTCCTCTGCACCCTTTCTATGGCTTCCACATCCTTCCTGTAATGAGGAGACCAGAACTGAGCACTGTACTCCAAGTGTGGTCTGACCAGGGTCGTATATAGCTGCAACATTATCTCATGACTCCTAAACTCAATTCCTCGATTGATGAAGGCCAGTACACCATACGCCTTCTTAACCACAGCCTCAACCTGCACAGCTGCTTTGAGCGTCCTATGAACTCGGACCCCAAGATCTTTCTGATCTTCCACTCTGCCAAGAGTCCGACCATTAATATTATATTCCGCCATCCTATTTGACCTGCCAAAATGAACCACCTCACACTTACCTGGGTTGAACTCCATCTGCCACTTCTCTGCCCAGTCTTGCATCCTATCAATGTCTCGCTGCAACTTCTGACATCCCTCCACACTATCCACAACACCTCCAACCTTTGTGTCATCAGAAAACTTACCAACCCATCCCTCCATTTCCTCATCCAGGCCATTTATAAAAATCACAAAGAGTAAGGGTCCCAGAACAGATCCCTGGGGCACTCCACAGGTGACCAACCTCCATGCAGAATATGACCCATCGATAACCACTCTTTGCCTTCTGTGGGCAAGCCAGTTCTGGATCCACAAAGCAATGCCCCCTCACTTTCTCAATAAGCCTTGCATGGGGCACCTTATCAAATGCCTTGCTGAAGCCCATATATACTACATCTGCTGCTCTTCCTTCATCAATGTGTTTAGTCATATCCTCAGAAAATTCAATCAGACTCGTAAGGCATGATCTGCCTTTGACAAAGCCTTGCCGACTATTCTGAATTATATTATACCTCTCCAAATGTTCATAAATCCTGCCTCTCAGGATCTTCTCCATTAACTTACCAACTACTGAGGTTAGACTCACTGGTCTATAATTTCCAGGGCTATCTCTACTCCCTTTCTTGAATAAAGGAACAACATCTGCAATCCTCCGGAACCTCTCCCGTCTCCACTGATGATGCAAAGATCATCGCCAGAGGCTCAGCAATCTCCTCCCTCGCCTCCCACAGTAGCCTTTTGTAGTTGCTAGCAGTTTGTAATATATATAAATGATTTGGAGGAAAATGTAACTGGATTGATTAGTAAGTTTGCGGACGACACAAAGGTTGGTGGATTTGCGGATAGCGATGAGGACCATCAGAGGCGACAGCAGGATATAGATCAGTTGGAGACTTGGGCGGAGAGATGGCAGATGGAGTTTAATCTGGACAAATGTGAGGTAATGCATTTTGGAAGGTCTAATACAGATAGGAAATATACAATAAATGGCAGAACCCTTAGGAGTATTGATAGGCAGAGGGATCTGGGTGTATAGCTGCACAGGTCACTGAAAGTGGCAATGCAGTTGGAGAAGGTATCAAGAAGGCATACGACATGCTTGCCTTCATCGGCCGGGGTATTGAGTTTAAAAATTAGCAAGTCATGTTTACGCTTGAGAGAACCTTAGTGAGACCGCACTTGGAATATAGTGTTCAATTCTGGTCGCCACACTACCAGAAGGATGTGGAGGCTTAGGAGAGGGTACAGAAAAGATTTACCAGGATATTGCCTGGTATGGAGGGCATTAGCTATGAGAAGAGGTTTTAGAAAATTGGTTTGTTCTCACTGGAGCGACGGAGGTTGAGGGGAGACCTGATAGAAGTCTGCAAGATTATGAAAGGCATGGACAGAGTGGACAGTCAGAAGCTTTTTCCCAGGATGGAAGAGTCAATTACTAGGGGGCATAGGTTTAGGGTGCGAGGGGCAAGTTTTAAGAGAGATGTACGAGGCAGATTTTTTACACAGAGGGTGGTGGGTGCCTGGAACACGTTGCCAGGGGAGGTAGTGGAAGCGGATACGGTAGTGACTTTTAAGGGGCGTCTTGACAAGTACATGAATGAGATGGGAATGGAGAGATATGGTCCCCGGAAGCGTAGGGGTTTTTAGTTAAGTCAGGCAGCATGGTCGGTGCAGGCTTGGAGGGCCGAAGGGCCTGTTCCTGTGAAGTAATTTTCTTTGTTCTTTGTTCTTTATTCCCCTTACAGTTGAATCCCCTATCACTATAGCTCTGCCACTCTTTTTCCTGCCCTCCTGTGCAGCAGAGCCAGCCATGGTGCCATGAACTGGCTGCTGCCACCTTACCCTGGTGAGCCATCTCCCCCAACAGTATGCAAACTGGTATATCTGTTTTGGAGGGAGATGACCACAGGGGACCCCCGCACTGCCTTCCTACTCTTCCTCTGTCTGCTGGTCACCCATTCTCTATCTCCCTCAGTAATTTTTATCTGCGGTGTGACCAACTCACTGAACGTGCTATCCACAACTTCCTCAGCATCGTGGATGCTCCAAAGTGAATCCATCCGAAGCTCCAGAGCCGTCAAGTGGTCTAATGGGAGCTGTAGTTGGGCACACTTGCTGCAAAAGAACAAAGAACAATCAAAGAGCAATACAGCACAGGAACAACCCCTTCGGCCCTCTAAGCCTGTGCCGCTCATGTGCCCAACTAGACCATTCTTTTGTATCCCTCTATTCCCAGTCTGTTCATGTGGTTATCTAGATAAGTCTTAAACGATCCCAGCGTGTCCACCTCAATCACCTTGCTTGGCAGTGCATTCCAGGCCCCCACCACCCTCTGTGTAAAATACATCCCCCGACATCTGTGTTGAACCTTGCCCCCCTCACCTTGAACCCGTGACCCCTTGTGTTCGTCACCTCCGACCTGGGAAAAAGCTTCCCACTGGTCACTCTATCTATGCCCTTCATAATTTTATACACCTCTATAAGGTCGCCCCTCATCCTCCGTCTTTCCAGGGAGAACAACCCCAGTTTACCCAATCTCTCCTCATAGCTAAGACCCTCCATACCAGGCAACATCCTGGTAAACCTTCTCTGTACTCTCTCCAAAGCCTCCACGTCCTTCTGGTAGTGTGGCGACCAGAACTGGACGCAGTATTCCAAATGTGGCCTAACCATCATTCTATACAGCTGCAACATCATATGCCAACTTCTATATTCTATGCCCCGTCCAATAAGGGCAAGCATGCCATATGCCTTCTTCACCACCCTCTCCACCTGTGCTGCCACCTTTAAGAATCTGTGGGCTTGTATACCCAGGTCCCTCTGTGTGTCTATACTCCTGATGGTTCTGCCATTTATTGTATAGCTCCCCCTTACATTAGATCTACCGAAATGCATCACTTTGCATTTATTTGGATTAAATTCCATCTGCCATTTCTCCGCCCAATGTTCCAGCCTATCTATATCCTGCTGTATTCTCTGACAATGTTCATCACTATCCGCAACTCCAGCAATCTTCATGTCGTTCGCAAACTTACTGATCACACCAGTTACATCTTCCTCCAAATTATTTATATATATCACAAACAGCAGAGGTCCCAGTAGAGAGCCCTGCGGAACACCACTAGTCACAGACCTCCAACAGGAAAAAGACCCCTCCACTGTTACCCTCTGTCTTCTATGGCTAAGCCAGTTCTCCACCCATCTAGCTAGCTCACCTTTTATCCCGTGAGATTTAACCTTTTGCACCAGCCTGCCATGAGGGACCTTGTCAAACGCTTTACTAAAATCCATATAGACAACATCCACGGCCCTTCCTTCGTCAATCGTTTTTGTCACCTCCTCAAAAAACTCAACCAAATTTGTGAGGCATGCACGTGAATGAGCCAGGGACACTGGAAAGGTCCCTGAATTCCCACATTGCACAAGAGGAGTATGACACAGGTCTGGGATCTCCTGCCATAACGTAACGCTTAAGTTAACTTACAACAACTACAATGCCAAGAGAATAAAGAGAAAAAAATAAAAGAAGAACTACTTACCAGTCACCAGCCAGTCACTTATCTGCTGGCTGTGACGTCATGGTTTGATTTCATTCTCCCTCTCACTTGCCCTCGAGTCTTCCTCGCAGGGCCGCCTCTCTACTCTTTTCGAAGATGAGGACCTTTTTCCCCTCAGCTCCAAATTCCCGATACCCCAATTCTGGCTGAATCTCACTCCGGCTGGCACATCCTGTGCAAGCTCACTGATTCTCCATTCAATACTTTTACACTCCTGTGTTAACTGTGTTTTATTTCCAGATCGTGGCAAACAATCATCTTCGAGCAACAACCAGTGGTGTTTATCAGGATTGTGGGGACCTATAACACAGCCAATGAGGTATGATTTTACTGGCAAAGGCTAGGACTCTCCAGTCAGTTTTTTTGAAGGAAAAGTCAGGTTGGAATAATTTAGGAAGAAAGTCAGGGTGGAAGATTCCTCAATCCTTCCAAAGCAGCTTAGAAGAATAGACAGCTCAGATAGAACTACTGTGCAGAGGAGAAAGATCATCACCTTGCATTTATATTGCGTCTTTTAAGACTATTGGACACCCTTAAACATTTTACAGCAAGTGAAGTGTTTTTTAAGGTTTCATTGCTGTTGTATTGGGAGAG
Organism: Mustelus asterias; assembly: GCF_964213995.1. Taxonomy (NCBI): domain Eukaryota; kingdom Metazoa; phylum Chordata; class Chondrichthyes; order Carcharhiniformes; family Triakidae; genus Mustelus; species Mustelus asterias. Next base: position 402,338 of record NC_135805.1, on the reverse strand, counting down.
TGGTAAATGTGTGGAATTCACTCCCACAGAAAGTAGTTCAGACCAAAATGGTGTGTGATTTCAAGAAGAAATTAGATATAGCTCATGGGGCTAAAGGGATCAAGGGATATGGGGGGAAGGGGGATCAGGATATTGATGTAGAACATAGAACATAGAACATAGAACATTACAGCGCAGAACAGGCCCTTCGGCCCACGATGTTGCACCGACCAGTTAAAAAAAAAACTGTGACCCTCCAACCTAAACCAATTTCTTTTCGTCCATGAACCTATCTACGGATCTCTTAAACGCCCCCAAACTAGGCGCATTTACTACTGATGCTGGCAGGGCATTCCAATCCCTCACCACCCTCTGGGTAAAGAACCTACCCCTGACATCGGTTCTATAACTACCCCCCCTCAATTTAAAGCCATGCCCCCTCGTGCTGGATTTCTCCATCAGAGGAAAAAGGCTATCACTATCCACCCTATCTAAACCTCTAATCATCTTATATGTTTCAATAAGATCCCCTCTTAGCCGCCGCCTTTCCAGCGAAAACAATCCCAAATCCCTCAGCCTCTGTGGAGGCTTTAGACAGGATGCAGAAGAGGTTTAACAGGATGCTACCTGGAGTAGAGGGTATGAACTATAAGGAGAGGCTGGACAAACTAGGGTTGTTTTCCCTGGAGCGGCGGAGGCTGAGGAGAGACCTGATAGAGGAATATAAAATGATGAGAGGCACAGACAGGGATGATAATCAGTATCTTTTTTCCAGAATTGATGAGGACCATCAGTGGATCGGCCGGGGCATTGAGTTTAAAAATTGGCAAGTCATGTAGCAGCTTCATAGAACCTTAGTTAGGCCGCACTTCGAATATAGTGTTCAATTAGAACATAGAACAGTACAGCACAGAATAGGCCCTTCAGCCAACGATGTTGTGCCGAGCTTTATCTGAAACCAAGATCAAGCTATCCCACTCCCTATCATCCTGGTGTGCTCCATGTGCCTATCCAATAACCGCTTAAATGTTCCTAAAGTGTCTGACTCCACTATCACTGCAGGCAGTCCATTCCACACCCCAACCACTCTCTGAGTAAAGAACCTACCTCTGATATCCTTCCTGTATCTCCCACCACGAACCCTATAGTTATGCCCCCTTGTAATAGCTCCATCCACCCGAGGAAATAGTCTTTGAACGTTCACTCTATCTATCCCCTTCATCATTTTATACACCTCTATTAAGTCTCCCCTCAGCCTCCTCCGCTCCAGAGAGAACAGCCCTAGCTCCCTCAACCTTTCCTCATAAGACCTACCCTCCAAACCAGGCAGCATCCTGGTAAATCTCCTCTGCACTCTTTCCAGCGCTTCCACATCCTTCTAATAGTGAGGTGACCAGAACTGTACACAATATTCCAAATGTGGCCTCACCAAGGTCCTGTACAGTTGCAGCATAACCCCACGGCTCTTAAACTCCAATCCCCTGTTAATAAAAGCTAACACACTATAGGCCTTCTTCACAGCTCTATCCACTTGAGTGGCAGCCTTTAGAGATCTGTGGATATAGACCCCAAGATCTCTCTGTTCTTCCACAGTCTTCAGAACCCTACCTTTGACCCTGTAATCCACATTTAAATTTGTCCTACCAAAATGAATCACCTCACATTTATCAGGGTTAAACTCCATTTGCCATTTTTCAGCCCAGCTTTGCATCCTATCTATGTCTCTTTGCAGCCTACAACAGCCCTCCACCTCATCCACTACTCCACCAATCTTGATGTCATCAGCAAATTTACTGATCCACCCTTCAGCCCCCTCCTCTCAGTCATTAATAAAAATCACAAAGAGCAGAGGACCAAACACTGATCCCTGCGGCACTCCGCTAGCAACCTGCCTCCAATCCGAAAATTTTCCATCCACCACCACCCTCTGTCTTCGATCAGACAGCCAGTTACCTATCCAATCGGCCAACTTTCCCTCTATCCCACACCTCCTCACTTTCATCATAAGCCGACCATGGGGGACCTTATCAAACGCCTTACTAAAATCCATGTATATGACATCAACTGCCCTACCTTCATCAACACACTTAGTTACCTCCTCAAAAAATTCTATCAAATTTGTGAGGCACGACTTGCCCTTCACGAATCCGTGCTGACTATCCCGGATTAATCCGCATCTTTCTAAATGATCGTAAATCCCATCTCTAAGGACCTTTTCCATCAATTTACCAACCACCGAAGTAAGACTAACCGGTCTATAATTACCAGGGTCATTTCTATTCCCTTTCTTAAACAGAGGAACAACATTCGCCATTCTCCAGTCCTCTGGCACAATCCCCGTGGACAGCGAGGACCCAAAGATCAAAGCCAAAGGCTCTGCAATCTCATCCCTTGCCTCCCAAAGAATCCTAGGATACATTTCATCAGGCCCAGGGGACTTATCGACCTTCAGTTTATTCAAAACTGCCAGGACATCCTCCCTCCGAACATCTATTTCCTCCAGCCTATGAGCCTGTAACACCTTCTCTTCCTCAAAAACATGGCCCCTCTCCTTGGTGAACACTGAAGAAAAGTATTCATTCATCACCTCGCCTATCTCTACTGACTCCATACACAAGTTCCCACTACTGTCCTTGACCGGCCCTAACCTCACCCTGGTCATTCTTTTATTCCTCACATAAGAGTAAAAAGCCTTGGGGTTTTCCTTGATCCAACCCGCCAAGGACCTCTCATGTCCCTTCCTAGCTCTCCTAAGCCCCTTTTTCAGCTCATTCCTTGCTAACTTGTAACCCTCAATCGAGTCATCTGAACCTTGTTTCCTCATCCCTACATAAGCTTCCCTCTTCCTTTTCACAAGACATTCCACCTCTTTCATGAACCATGGTTCCCTCACTCGGCCATTTCCTCCCTGCCTGACAGGGACATACCTATCAAGGACACCCAGTATTTGTTCCTTGAAAAAGTTCCACTTTTCATTAGTTCCTTTCTCTGACAGTTTCTGTTCCCAACTTATGCCCCCTAATTCTTGCCTAATCGCATCATAATTATCTCTCCCCCAATTGTAAACCTTGCCCTGCCGTACGGCCCTATCCCTCTCCATTGCACTAACAAAAGACACCGAATTGTGGTCACTCTCTCCAAAGTGCTCTCCCACAGCCAAATCTAACACTTGGCCCGGTTCATTTCCCAGTTGGTTGCCACAATACCAGAAGGATGTTTTGATTTGATTTATTATTGTCACATATATCGACATACAGTGAAAAGTATTGTTTCTTCCACGTGATACAGACAGAGCATACCGTTCATCGAGAAGAAAACAAGAGAGTGCAAAATGTAGTGTTACAGTCATAGCTAGGGTGTAGAGAAAGATCAATTTAACGGAAGGTAAGTCCATTCAAAAGTCTGACAGCATCAGGGAAGAAGCTGTTCTTGAGTTGGTTGGTACGTGACCTCAGACTTTTGTATCTTTTTCCCGACGGAAGAAGGTGGAAGAGAGAATGTCCGGGGTGCATGGGGTCCTTAATTATGTTGGCTGCTTTGCCGAGGCAGCGGGAAGTGTAGACAGAGTCAATGGATGGGAGGCTAGTTTGCTGGATGGATTGGGCTACATTCACGACCTTTGGTAGTTTCCTGTGGTCTTGGGCAGAGCAGGAGCCATACCAAGCTGTGATACAACCAGAAAGAATGCTTTCTATGGTGCATCTGTAAAAGCGGTGAGTGTCATAGCTGACATGCCAAATTTCCTTAGTCTTCTGAGAATGTAGCGGCGTTGGTGGGCTTTCTTAACTATAGTGTCGGCATGGGGGGACCAGGACAGGTTGTTGGTGATCTGGACACCTAAAAACTTGAAGCTCTCGACCCTTTCTACTTCGTCCCCATTGATGTAGACAGAGGCATGTTCTCCATTACACTTCCTGAAGTCGATGACAATCTCCTTCGTTTTGTTGACATTGAGGGAGAGATTATTGTCACCGCACCAGTTCACCAGATTCTCTATCTCATTCCTGTACTCTGTGGACGTGGAGGCTTTGGAGAGGGTACAGAAACAATTTACCAGGATGTTGCCTGGTATGGAGGGCATTAGCTATGAGGAGAGGTTGGAGCAACCTGGTTTGTTGTCACTGGAACGACGGAGGTTGAGGGGTGACCTGACAGAAATCTACAAGATTATTAGAGGCATGGACAGAGTGGATAGAAGCTTTTTCCCAGGGTGGAAGGGTCAATTACTAGGGGGCACAGGTTTAAGGTGCGAGGGGCAAGGTTTAAAGAAGATATACGAGGCAAGTTTTTTACACACAGGGTGGTGGGTGCCTGGAACTCACTGCCAGGGGAGGTAATGAAAGCAGATATGATAGTGACTTTTAAGGGGCTTCTGAACAAACACATGAATAGGATGGGATATGGTCCCCGGAAGGGTAGGGGGCTTTAGTTAAGTCGGGCAGCGTGGTCGGTGCAGGCTTGGAGGGCCGAAGGGCCTGTTCCTGTGCTGTAATTTTCTTTGTTCTTCGGAATGTCTAATACTAGGGGACATACACTTAAGAGGGGGGAAGTTCAAAGGAGTCATGGTGGCAAGTTTTTTTTACACAAAGAGTGGTGGGTGTCTGGAAAGCACTGCCAGGGGTGGTGGTGGAGTCAGATACGATAGGGGCGTTTAAGGGGTTTTTAGATAAGCACATGAATATGCGAGGAATAGAGGGATATGGAGCAAGGGCAGGCGGAAGGGATTAGTTTAATTTGGTGTCATGTTCAGCACAGCATTGTGGGCCGAAGGGCCTTTCCTGTGCTGTATGGTTCTATGTTCTATCACTAATAAGTCCATATTTTCCCAAATGTGAGTAAATCCTGTCCCTAAGAATCTTCTCCAGTGATTTCCCTGCCACTGACGTAAGGCTCACCGACCTATAATTTCCTGGATTATCCCTGTTGCCCTTCTCAACAGAAGAACAACATTGATTTATTCTCCAGTCCTCTGGACCCCATGAGGTCTCATGGCACCAGGTTAAATATGGGCAAGGAAGCCACCTGCCGATTACTAAGTACCATTCCCCCGCAGCTGAGGATCAGCATTCCTCCATGTTGAACACCATTTGGAGGAAGCACTGAGGGTGGCAAGGCCGCAGAATGTACTCTGAGTGGGGACTTCAATGTCCACCACCAAGAGTGGCATGATACCACAGACCAAGCTGGTCGGGTCCTAAAGGACATCGCTCATCGCTGCTAGACTGGGACTGTGGCAGGTGGTGAGGAAACCAACAAGAGGGAAAAACATACTTGGGTGAGGCAGTCGCAGAGTGGTACTGTCGCTCGATTAGACCCAGGATAAGGCTTTGGAGATCTGAGTTCGAATCCCACCATGGAAGATAGTGAAATTTGAATTCACTAAACAGAGTCACAGCAATGTGGTTGACTCTCATATACCCCAGGTGATGAGCAATGAATGCTGGCCCAGCCAGTGACACTCACATTGGAATTTAAGTAGGAATAGGAGCAGGGCCATTCAGACCCTTGAGCCTGTTCCACCATTCAGTAAGATCACAGCAGATCCGACTGTTCAATCAGCAAAGATAAATCTAGAAATTGATAAAAAGGGGAGAATATAGAAGCTGACATTTTGTAGGAATGAGTTGGGGAAGTGGGACATGGTTAGTTTCAGTCAGAATGGGCTGATGATTTTGTGATTAGTAATGTCAGAGATTGCACTGTTCTATTACTCGTGTCTGTTTAATATGTGGTTTTCTATTGGGTTAGGCTGTTGACAGTTGAACAATTTGTGAAAGATAGATGGGCCAATAGATTGGGATGAGTGTTTTTTGCTCACAGGGTTAAGGTGAGAAGTAAAAGACACAGGGCAGGATTCTCTGATCTTGTCCGTACCCACCCAGCTGCCAATGAGAATGGTCAGACTAAACTCCATTGTGGCACAGTCGAATCCCAGCCATGGATGGGGTGGGTACTGGAGTCTTCTTTCAGGAGCAGATGAATGACAATTAGGGTTACAATTCTAACTGTCATTTTCTGATGTAGGTATTCCACTGTGTACACTTTGAGTGTCCAGCACAAAGGAACACCCACCAGGAACCAAGTGAAGATGCGACAGGAGCAAGTGATGCAGCAGAACATAGATCTGGACAAGGACTGGCATCTGGAACGCAAACTCAGTCTGTCACTAACACAAGAAGCAGGCCACAGTTCAGTCGCTAAGTTCAGTGGAGTTTAGAAAATGGCTTCCAGCACTCTTGGCCATCACTGATTCCAATCAAGGTGAATTCCAAACAGACAAATCCCTGTTTTTCCCATCCTGCATCACATGAGAACTTTGGTCAGTCCTGCTTACATGATGAACACATGCCTGATGTAGTCCATTTCCCTGCTTCATGCATCATCAGAGCACAACAAATTGTCATGTTTATAACACTTTTCCAGTGTATGGGAGAAAATGGAATGAAGTTGCTGCTTCCAATCAGGAACTGTTTGCATCTTCAAAGATGGAACTTTTCTTAATGCAGAGGCTAAGTCTGATCCTATCTCAGCGAGTGACCATCCTGCTACAGTTTTACAGTGTAACTGGGGCAAAGGGAAAGGTTCTCCATCTTGTATGAATGGAGAATAAAATCAGTCCTTTCTTACAGTCATTGGCTAATGATTGCCACAAAGATGGGATTGAAGATTAGATTGATTGTAACTGCTCTGCAGCCCTTATAGGAACTTCTCCCTGTCTTTTTGGAGAGTTTAATGTTTCTTTGTGTTATCTCTTTACATCTGACCTCCAGCTTTATTCTGTTGGTAATTAAATGTTGGTCATGAGGATTTCTGATTCAAGCAAAATGGGTTCCTCACTGAAGACAAGCTGTTCACATTGTTTAACTCGGATTGGGTTCACTTTCAGAGTCTGGTTAATGTTTCATCTTTACTGAAAATGTGAGATTGTTAAATGATTGCTCGAGGGGGTGATGCCCAGGACGTCAATGTTATTGTCCAGGGTAGTTTGGCATAAATGTTAGGTTGGAAACTGTATTAATGTTTTGTAAAAAACCACAAGAGGATCTTTCCGTTTAAATTCCTTCAATTCTGACTGAGTCAATGATGAGATGAAGCCACAGATATAGCGGTTGTGTTCTGAGTGGGGCTCACATTATTGAACCGACAAAAGTACAAGCCATGGCATTCGTTCAAACAAACAAAGAACAATACAGCACAGGAACAGGCCCTTCGGCCCTCCAAGCCCGCGCCGCTCCCTGGTCCAAACTAGACCATTCTTTTGTATCCCTCCATTCCCACTCCGTTCATATGGCTGTCTAGATAAGTCTTAAACGTTCCCAGTGTGTCCGCCTCCACCACCTTGCCTGGCAGCGCATTCCAGGCCCCCACCACCCTCTGTGTAAAATATGTCCTTCTTATATCTATGTTAAACCTCCCCCCCTTCACCTTGAACCTATGACCCCTCGTGAACGTCACCACCGACCTGGGGAAAAGCTTCCCACCGTTCACCCTATCTATGCCTTTCATAATTTTATACACCTCTATTAAGTCTCCCCTCATCCTCCGTCTTTCCAGGGAGAACAACCCCAGTTTACCCAATCTCTCCTCATAACTATGCCGCTCCATACCAGGCAACATCCTGGTAAACCTCCTCTGTACTCTCTCCAAAGCCTCCACGTCCTTCTGGTAGTGTGGCGACCAGAACTGGACGCAGTATTCCAAATGCGGCCGAACCAACGTTCTATACATCTGCAACATCAGACCCCAACTTTTATACTCTATGCCCCGTCCTATAAAGGCAAGCATGCCATATGCCTTCTTCACCACCTTCTCCACCTGTGACGTCACTTTCAAGGATCTGTGGACTTGCACACCCAGGTCCCTCTGCGTATCTACACCCTTTATGGTTCTGCCATTTATCGTATAGCTCCTCCCTACATTATTTCTACCAAAATGCATCACTTTGCATTCATCAGGATTGAACTCCTTCTGCCATTTCTTTGCCCAAATTTCCAGCCTATCTATATCCTTCTGTAGCTTCTGACAATGCTCCTCACTTTTGTGTCGTCCGCAAACTTACTGATCACCCCAATTACACCTTCTTCCAGATCATTTATATAAATCACAAACAGCAGAGGTCCCAATACAGAGCCCTGCGGAACACCACTAGTCACAGGCCTCCAGCCGGAAAAAGACCCTTCCACTACCACCCTCTGTCTTCTGTGACCAAGCCAGTTCTCCACCCATCTAGCCACCTCCCCCTTTATCCCATGAGATCCAACCTTTTTCACCAGCCTACCATGAGGGAATTTGTCAAACGCTTTATTAAAGTCCATATAGACGACATCCACGGCCCTTCCCTCGTCAACCATTTTGGTCACTTCTTCAAAAAATTCCACCAGGTTAGTGAGGCATGACCTCCCTCTCACAAAACCATGCTGACTATCGTTAATGATAATACTGCTATTCTCAATCAAACTCTTGTGTAGAGTAGCAAACAAAAAATCTAAAGTATTGTCTATTCCAAAGCTTCATCATAATAAACAGATAGATGGAGCAGGCAGCATAAAGCACAATTTCCTTTTCATATTAGGCTGTGTGTTAGATTGTTTGTTGCTCCACTGAAGGAGCGGCATCAAGGGCTGCACTTTTCACCCATGCACATGGACATGGAATAGCTTTTTAATCATGGAACAGCACAGGAGGCCATTTGGCCCATCGTGCCTGTTCTAGCTTTTTGAAAAAGCTATCTAATTAGTTCCACTTTCCAGCTGTTTCCCAATGCTCTGAAAATCTTGTATCTTCAGGATACGCAACCAACACACGGGTGCCAGCAATTGAGTTTGCCACAGATGTTGAAGAAGAAATGTGTTGGAAACAGGTCGGCTATTAGGTCTTGTTCAGTAGCAGGTGACACTGTTGTGATCTGAACAAGGTCACTGGCCAACAGGAAGTAATGTGAACAACTTTTGTTTCCAGGAGTAGCTACAGTTTATGTTCTTACGCTGATGCATCGGTGGCAGAAAAGAGCCATTTATCAGCGAAAGTGACTCACTTCATTGCGCAACTCCAAGAATTTCCTGAGACTCGGAAAGAGCCAAGGTCAGGTGACCTCAAGCTGTGGTAGAATGACAATCGGAACAGGAAAGTTACAGGAAAACATTTTTGAAAGATAGGGGAAGGCAGTGGCAGAGTGGTGTTGTCACTGGATGAGTAATCCAGAGACCCAGGTTAATATCCTGTCTTCACATCGCGTTGGGTGGTACTATCACCGTGCTAAATGGGACAGACGTCAAACAGATCCAACAGCTCAAGACTGGGCCTCCCATGAGGCGCTGTGGGCCTCTACCATTACTACAGAATATACCGCACTCTACCATTATCGCAGCATATACCCCAGTCTCCCATTACCGCAGCATATCCCCCACTCTACCATTACTGCAACATATCCCCCACTCTACCATTACTGCAGCATATCCCCCACTCTACCATTACTGCAACATATCCCCCACTCTACCATTACTGCAACATATCCCCCACTCTACCATTACTGCAGCATATCCCCCACTCTACCATTACCACAGTATATCTCCCACTCAACTGTTACTGCAGCATATCTCCCACTCTACCATTACCACAGCATATCTCGCACTCTACCGTTACCGAAGCATATCTCCCACTCCACCATTACAGCAGCATATACTCCACTCAACCATTACCGCAGCATATCTGCCACTCTACCATTACCGCAGCATATTCCCCACTCTACCATTACCGCAACATATTCCCCACTCTACCATTACCCCAGCATATCTCCCACTCTAACATTACCGCAGCATATCTCCCACTCCACCGTTACAGCAGCATATACTCCACTCAACCATTACCGCAGCATATCTCCCACTCTACCATTACCGCAACATATTCCCCACTCTACCATTACCACAGCATATCTCCCACTCTTCCATTACCACAGCATATCTCCCACTCTACCATTACCGCAGCATATCTCCCAATCTACCATTACCGCAACATGTTCCCCATTCTACCATTACCGTAACATATTCCCCACTCTTCCATTACCACAGCATATCTCCCACTCTACCATTACCGCAGCATATCTCCCACTCCACCGTTACAGCAGCATATACTCCACTCGACCATTACTGCTGCATATCTCCCACTCTACCATTACCGTAGCATATTCCCCACACTACCATAACCGCAACATGTTCCCCACTCTAACATTACCACAGCATATCTCGCACTCTTTCGTGACCGCAGCATATCTCCCACTCTACCGTTACCACAGCATATCTCCCACTCTACCATTACCACAGCATATCCTCCACTCTGCCATGACCACAGCATATCCCCCACTCTACCATGACCACAGCATATCCCCCACTCTACCATTGCCACAGCATATACTCCACTCTACTATTACCACAGCATATCCCCCACTCTCTCATTACCACAGCAGGTACCGCACTCTACCAATACCGCAGAATATACCACACTCTCCCATTATCACAGCATATCTCCCACTCGACCATTACCGTCGCATATACCCCACTCGGCCATTACCGCAACATATACCGCACTCTAGCATTACCACAGCATATGCCCAACTCTACCAATATCACAGCATATTCCCCACTCTACCATTACCGCAGTTTATCTCCCACTCTACCATTACCACAGCATATATCCCACTCTACCATTACCACAGCATATCCCCCACTCTGCCATTACCACAGCATATCTCCCACTCTACCATTGCCAATGCATATACCGTGCTCTGCCATTACCGCAGAATATACCGCACTCTACCATTATCGCAGCATATCTCACACTCTACCATTACAGAAGCATATCTCCCACTCCACCGTCACCGCAGCATATCCCCCACTCTCCCATTACCACAGCATGTACCCCACTGTACCATTACCGCAGCATATCCCCCACTCTACCATTACCACAGCATATACCCCACTGTACCATTACCACAGCATATACCCCACTCTACCATTACCACAGCATATACCCAACTCTACCATTACCACAGCATATACCCCGCTCTACCATGACCGCAGAATATACCCCACTCTACCATTACCGCACTCTACCATTACCACGGCATATACCCCACTCTACCATTACCGCAGCACATCTCCCACTCGACCATTACAGCAGCATATACTCCACTCGCCCATTACTGCTGCATATCTCCCACTCTACCATTACCGTAGCATATTCCCCACACTACCATTACCGCAACATGTTCCCCACTCTAACATTACCACAGCATATCTCGCACTCTACCGTTACCACAGCATATCTCCCACTCTACCATTACCACAGCATATCTCCCACTCTACCATTACCACAGCACATCTCCCACTCTACCATTACCACAGCATATCTCCCACTCTACCATTACCACAGCATATCCCCCACTCTACCATGACTACAGCATATCCCCCACTCTAACATTACCACAGCATATCCCCCACTCTCCCATTACCACAGCAGGTACCCCACTCTACCATTACCACAGCATATACTCCACTCAACCATTACCGCAGCATAGAACATAGAACATAGAACATAGAACATTACAGCGCAGAACAGGCCCTTCGGCCCACGATGTTGCACCGACCAGTTAAAAAAAAAAACTGTGACCCTCCAACCTAAACCAATTTCTTTTCGTCCATGAACCTATCTACGGATCTCTTAAACGCCCCCAAACTAGGCGCATTTACTACTGATGCTGGCAGGGCATTCCAATCCCTCACCACCCTCTGGGTAAAGAACCTACCCCTGACATCGGTTCTATAACTACCCCCCCTCAATTTAAAGCCATGCCCCCTCGTGCTGGATTTCTCCATCAGAGGAAAAAGGCTATCACTACCATTACTCTACCATTACCGCAGCATATTCCCCACTCTACCATTACCACAGCATATCTCCCACTCTACCATTACCGCAGCATATTCCCCACTCTACCATTACCGCAACATGTTCCCCATTCTACCATTAGAACATAAGAACATAAGAAATAGGAGCAGGAGTAGGCCATCTAGCCCCTCGAGCCTGCCCCGCCATTCAATAAGATCATGGCTGATCTGACGTGGATCAGTACCACTTACCCGCCTGATCCCCATAACCCTTAATTCCCTTACCGATCAGGAATCCATCCATCCGCGCTTTAAACATATTCAGCGAGGTAGCCTCCACCACCTCAGTGGGCAGAGAATTCCAGAGATTCACCACCCTCTGGGAGAAGAAGTTCCTCCTCAACTCTGTCTTAAACCGACCCCCCTTTATTTTGAGGCTGTGTCCTCTAGTTTTAACTTCCTTACTAAGTGGAAAGAATCTCTCCGCCTCCACCCTATCCAGCCCCCGCATTATCTTATAAGTCTCCATAAGATCCCCCCTCATCCTTCTAAACTCCAACGAGTACAAACCCAATCTCCTCAGCCTCTCCTCATAATCCAAACCCCTCATCTCCGGTATCAACCTGGTGAACCTTCTCTGCACTCCCTCCAATGCCAATACATCCTTCCTCATATAAGGGGACCAATACTGCACACAGTATTCCAGCTGCGGCCTCACCAATGCCCTGTACAGGTGCATCAAGACATCCCTGCTTTTATATTCTATCCCCTTCGCAATATAGGCCAACATCCCATTTGCCTTCTTGATCACCTGTTGTACCTGCAGACTGGGCTTTTGCGTCTCATGCACAAGGACCCCCAGGTCCCTTTGCACGGCAGCATGTTTTAATTTGTTTCCATTGAGATAGTAATCCCATTTGTTATTATTTCCTCCAAAGTGTATAACCTCGCATTTATCAACGTTATACTCCATTTGCCATATCCTCGCCCACTCACTCAGCCTGTCCAAATCTCTCTGCAGATCTTCTCCGTCCTCCACACGATACACTTTTCCACTTATCTTTGTGTCGTCTGCAAACTTCGTTACCCTACACTCCGTCCCCTCCTCCAGATCATCTATATAAATGGTAAACAGTTGCGGCCCGAGTACCGATCCCTGCGGCACGCCACTAGTTACCTTCCTCCAACCGGAAAAACACCCATTTATTCCGACCCTTTGCTTCCTGTCGGATAGCCAGTCCCCAATCCACTTTAACACACTACCCCCAACTCCGTGTGCCCTAATCTTCTTCAGCAGCCTTTTATGGGGCACCTTATCAAACGCCTTTTGGAAATCCAAAAACACCGCATCCACCGGTTCTCCTCTATCAACCGCCCTAGTCACATCTTCATAAAAATCCAACATGTTAGTCAAGCACGACTTTCCCCTCATGAATCCATGCTGCGTCTGATTGATCGAACCATTTCTATCCAGATGCCCTGCTATCTCTTTAATAATGGATTCCAGCATTTTCCCTACTACAGACGTTAACATATTACCGTAACATATTCCCCACTCTTCCATTACCACAGCATATCTCCCACTCTACCATTACTGCAGCATATCTCCCACTCCACCGTTACAGCAGCATATACTCCACTCGACCATTACTGCTGCATATCTCCCACTCTACCATTACCGTAGCATATTCCCCACACTACCATAACCGTAACATGTTCCCCACTCTAACATTACCACAGCATATCTCGCACTCTTTCGTGACCGCAGCATATCTCCCACTCTACCGTTACCACAGCATATCTCCCACTCTACCGTTACCACAGCATATCTCCCACTCTACCATTACCACAGCATATCTCCCACTCTACCATTACCACAGCATATCTCCCACTCTACCATTACCACAGCATATCCCCCACTCTACCATGACTACAGCATATCCCCCACTCTACCATTACCACAGCATATCCCCCACTCTCCCATTACCACAGCAGGTACCCCACTCTACCATTACCACAGCATATCTCCCACTCTACCATTACCACAGCAGGTACCGCACTCTACCATTACCGCAGAATATACCACACTCCCATTATCGCAGCATATCTCCCACTCGACCATTACCGCAGCATAAGGGCTATGGGGAGAGAGCGGGTAAATGCAGTTGAAATCAACCATGATTGAATGGTGGAGTGGACTCGATGGGCCGAATGGCCTTACTTCCGCTCCTATGTGTTATGGTCTTATATACCCCACTCGGCCATTACCGCAACATATACCGCACTCTAGCGTTACCACAGCATATACCCCACTCTATCATTACCGCAGTTTATCTCCCACTCTACCATTACCACAGCATATATCCCACTCTACCATTACCACAGCATATCTCCCACTCTACCATTTCCAATGCATGTACCGTACTCTGCCATTACCGCAGAATATACCGCACTCTACCATTACAGAAGCATATCTCCCACTCCACCATCACTGCAGCATATCCCCCACTCTCCCATTCCCACAGCATATTCCCACTGTGCAATTACCACAGCATATCCTCCACTCTACCATTACCACAGCACATACCCCACTGTACCATTACCACAGCATATACCCCACTCTACCATTACCACAGCATATACCCAACTCTACCATTACCACAGCATATCCCCCACTCTACCATGACCGCAGAATATACCCCACTCTACCATTACCGCACTCTACCATTACCACGGCATATACCCCACTCTACCATTACCACAGCATATCACCCACTCTACAATTACCGCAGCACATCTCCCACTCGACCATTACAGCAGCATATACTCCACTCGACCATTACTGCTGCATATCTCCCACTCTACCATTACCGTAGCATATTCCCCACACTACCATAACCGCAACATGTTCCCCACTCTAACATTACCACAGCATATCTCGCACTCTTTCGTGACCGCAGCATATCTCCCACTCTACCGTTACCACAGCATATCCCCCACTCTACCATGACTACAGCATATCCCCCACTCTCCCATTACCACAGCAGGTACCCCCTCTACCATTACCACAGCATATCTCCCACTCTACCATTACCACAGCAGGTACCGCACTCTACCATTACCGCAGAATATACCACACTCCCATTATCGCAGCATATCTCCCACTCGACCATTACCGCAGCATATACCCCACTCGGCCATTACCGCAACATATACCGCACTCTACCATTACCACAGCATATCTCCCACTTTACCATTACCGCAGCATATATCCCACTCGACCATTACTGCTGCATATCTCCCACTCTACCATTACCGTAGCATATTCCCCACACTACCATTACCGCAACATGTTCCCCACTCTAACATTACCACAGCATATCTCGCACTCTTTCGTGACCGCAGCATATCTCCCACTCTACCATTACCACAGCATATCCTCCACTCTGCCATGACCACAGCATATCCCCCACTCTACCATGATCACAGCATACCCCCCACTCTACCATTGCCACAGCATATACTCCACTCTACTATTACCACAGCATATCCCCCACTCTCTCATTACCACAGCAGGTACCGCACTCTACCAATACCGCAGAATATACCACACTCTCCCATTATCACAGCATATCTCCCACTCGACCATTACCGTCGCATATACCCCACTCGGCCATTACCGCAACATATACCGCACTCTAGCATTACCACAGCATATACCCAACTCTACCAATACCACAGCATATTCCCCACTCTACCATTACCGCAGTTTATCTCCCACTCTACCATTACCACAGCATATATCCCACTCTACCATTACCACAGCATATCCCCCACTCTGCCATTACCACAGCATATCTCCCACTCTACCATTGCCAATGCATGTACCGTACTCTGCCATTACCGCAAAATATACCGCACTCTACCATGACCACAGCACATCTCCCACTCTACCATTACCACAGCATGTTCCGCACTCTAGCATTACCGCAGAATATACCACACTCTACCATTATCGCAGAATATACCCCACTCTACCATTACCACAGCATATCTCCCACTTTACCATTACCGCAGCATATATCCCTCTCGACCATTACTGCTGCATATCTCCCACTCTACCATTACCGTAGCATATTCCCCACACTACCATTACCGCAACATGTTCCCCACTCTAACATTACCACAGCATATCTCGCACTCTTTCGTGACCGCAGCATATCTCCCACTCTACCGTTACCACAGCATATCTCCCACTCTACCATTACCACAGCATATCTCCCACTCTACCATTACCACAGCATATCTCCCACTCTACCATTACCACAGCATATCCCCCACTCTAGGGGCTGGGAGGAAGCAGTCCGTGCAGGGATCCCCGGTGGTCGTTCCCCTTAGCAACAAGTATTCCGCTTTGGATACGGTTGAGGGGGATGACATACCAGTGGGGAGCCGCAGTGAGAGGATCTCCAGCACTGTGTCCATCTCTGTGGCTCGGGAGGGAAAGGGGGAGAGCGGGAGGGCGATAGTTATTGGGGACTCGTTAGTTAGAGGGATAGATAGGAGGTTCTGTGGCAGCAAAAGAGACTCACGGATGGTATGTTGCCTACCGGATGCCAAGGTCCGTGATGTCTCAGACCATGTTTTCCAGATTCTGAAGGGGGAGGGGAAACAGTCACAAGTCGTGGTGCACATTGGTACCAATGACATAGGTAAGAGAAGGGACGGGGATTTAAAGCAGGAATTTCTGGAGCTGGGCTGGAAGCTGAGAGCCAAGACGAAACATGTGGTCATCTCTGGTACGTTGCCGGTACCACGTGATAGCGAGTTGAGGAACAGGGAGAGAGTGCAGTTAAATATGTGGTTGCAGGGATGGTGTAGGAGGGAGGGTTTCAGATACGTGGATAATTGGAACACGTTCTGGGGAAGGTGGGACCTGTACAAACAGGACGGGGTGCACCTGAACCAGAGGGGCACCAATATCCTCGGAGGGAAATTTGTTACGGCTCTTCAGGGGGGTTTAAACTAATTTGTCAGGGGAGTGGGAAAGGGAGTTGTAGTCCAGAAGTCAGTGAGGGTGGTGAGGTATTGGGGAAGGTATCAGGGTCAAGGGTGGGTACTGGTAGACAGGAAGGTGGGTTGAAGTGTGTCTACCTCAATGCAAGGAGCATCCGGAACAAGGTAGATGAACTTGGGGCGTGGATTGGTACTTGGGACTACGATGTTGTGGCCATTACGGAGACGTGGGTAGAACAAGGACAGGAATGGTTGTTGGACGTTCCGGGGTATAGATGTTTCACTAAGTGTAGGGAAGCTGGTAAAAGAGGTGGAGGAGTGGCATTGTTAATCAAGGATAGTTTAACGGCTTCGTGGGGGATCTGCACACTGAGGTAATATGGGCTGAAGTTAGAAATAGGAAAGGAGCGGTCACGTTGCTAGGAGTTTACTATAGGCCCCCAAATAGTAATAGAGATGTGGAGGAAGAAATTGCTAAGCAGATTATGGATATGTGTGGGGGTCACAGGGTAGTTGTCATGGGGGACTTTAACTTTCCAAATATTGATTGAAACCTTTGTAGGTCAAATAGTTTGGATGGGGCAGTTTTTGTGCAGTGTGTGCGGGAGGGTTTCCTGACACAATATGTGGATGGGCCGACTAGAGGTGAGGCCACATTGGATTTGGTACTGGGAAATGAACCGGGCCAAGTGTTAGATTTGGTTGTGGGAGAGCAATTTGGAGATAGTGACCACAATTCGGTGTCTTTTGTAATTGCAATGGAGAGGGATAGGGCCATACGGCAGGGCAAGGTTTACAATTGGGGGAGGGGTAATTATGATGCGATGAGGCAAGAATTAGGGGGCATAAGTTGGGAACAGAAACTGTCAGAGAAAGGAACTAATGAAAAGTGGAACTTTTTCAAGGAACAAATACTGGATGTCCTTGATAGGTATGTTCCTGTCAGGCAGGGAGGAATTGGCCGAGTGAGGGAACCATGGTTCACAAAAGAGGTGGAATGTCTTGTGAAAAGGAAGAGGGAAGCTTATGTAGGGATGAGGAAACAAGGTTCAGATGGCTCGATTGAGGGTTACAAGTTAGCAAGGAATGAGCTGAAAAAGGGGCTTCGGAGAGCTAGGAGGGGACATGAGAAGTCCTTGGCGGGTCGGATCAAGGAAAACCCCAAGGCTTTTTACTCTTATGTGAGGAATAAAAGAATGACCAGGGTGAGGTTAGGGCCGGTCAAGGACAGTAGTGGGAACTTGTGTATGGAGTCAGTAGAGATAGGCGAGGTGATGAATGAATACTTTTCTTCAGTGTTCACCAAGGAGAGGGGCCATGTTTTTGAGGAAGAGAAGGTGTTACAGGCTAATAGGCTGGAGGAAATAGATGTTCGGAGGGAGGATGTCTTGGCAGTTTTGAATAAACTGAAGGTCGATAAGTCCCCTGGGCCTGATGAAATGTATCCTAGGATTCTGTGGGAGGCAAGGGATGAGATTGCAGAGCCTTTGGCGTTGATCTTTGGGTCCTCGCTGTCCACGGGGATGGTGCCAGAGGACTGGAGAATGGCGAATGTTGTTCCTCTGTTTAAGAAAGGGAATAGAAATGACCCTGGTAATTATAGACCGGTTAGTCTTACTTCGGTGGTTGGTAAATTGATGGAAAGGGTCCTTAGGGATGGGATTTACGACCATTTAGAAAGATGCGGATTAATCCGAGATAGTCAGCACGGATTTGTGAAGGGCAAGTCATGCCTCACAAATTTGATAGAATTTTTTGAGGAGGTAACTAAGTCTGTTGATGAAGGTAGGGCAGTTGATGTCATATACATGGATTTTAGTAAGGCGTTTGATAAGGTCCCCCATGGTCGGCTTATGATGAAAGTGAGGAGGTGTGGGATAGAGGGAAAGTTGGCCGACTGGATAGGTAACTGGCTGTCTGACCGAAGACAGAAGGTGGTGGTCGATGGAAAATCTTCGGATTGGAGGCAGGTTGCTAGCGGTGTGCCGCAGGGATCAGTGCTTGGTCCTCTGCTCTTTGTGATTTTTATTAATGACTTAGAGGAGGGGGCTGAAGGGTGGATCAGTAAATTTGCTGATGACACCAAGATTGGTGGAGTAGTGGATGAGGTGGAGGGCTGTTGTAGGCTGCAAAGAGACATAGATAGGATGCAAAGCTGGGCTGAAAAATGGCAAATGGAGTTTAACCCTGATAAAGGTGAGGTGATTCATTTTGGTAGGACTAATTTAAATGTGGATTACAGGGTCAAAGGTAGGGTTCTGAAGACTGTGGAGGAACAGAGAGATCTTGGGGTCCATATCCACAGATCTCTAAAGGTTGCCACTCAAGTGGATAGAGCTGTGAAGAAGGCCTATAGTGTGTTAGCTTTTATTAACAGGGGGTTGGAGTTTAAGAGCCGTGGGGTTATGCTGCAACTGTACAGGACCTTGGTGAGACCACATTTGGAATATTGTGTGCAGTTCTGGTCACCTCACTATAAGAAGGATGTGGAACATAGAACATAGAACATTACAGCGCAGAACAGGCCCTTCGGCCCACGATGTTGCACCGACCAGTTAAAAAAAAACTGTGACCCTCCAACCTAAACCAATTTCTTTTCGTCCATGAACCTATCTACGGATCTCTTAAACGCCCCCAAACTAGGCGCATTTACTACTGATGCTGGCAGGGCATTCCAATCCCTCACCACCCTCTGGGTAAAGAACCTACCCCTGACATCGGTTCTATAACTACCCCCCCTCAATTGGAAGCGCTGGAAAGAGTGCAGAGGAGATTTACCAGGATGCTGCCTGGTTTGGAGGGTAGGTCATATGAGGAAAGGTTGAGGGAGCTAGGGCTGTTCTCTCTGGAGCGGAGGAGGCTGAGGGGAGACTTAATAGAGGTGTATAAAATGATGAAGGGGATAGAGAGAGTGAACGTTCAAAGACTATTTCCTCGGGTGGATGGAGCTATTACAAGGGGGCATAACTATAGGGTTCGTGGTGGGAGATACAGGACGGATATCAGAGGTAGGTTCTTTACGCAGAGAGTGGTTGGGGTGTGGAATGGACTGCCTGCAGTGATAGTGGAGTCAGACACTTTAGAAACATTTAAGCGGTTATTGGATAGGCACATGGAGCACACCAGGATGATAGGGAGTGGGATAGCTTGATCTTGGTTTCAGATAAAGCTCGGCACAACATCGTTGGCCGAAGGGCCTGTTCTGTGCTGTACTGTTCTATGTTCTATGTACCACAGCATATCTCCCACTCTACCATTACCACAGCATATCTCCCACTCTACGATTACCACAGAATATCCCCCACTCTACCATGACCACAGTATATCCTCCACTCTACCATTACCACAGCATATCCCCCACTGTTCCATTACCACAGCATATCCCCCACTCTACCATTACCACAGCATATCCCCCGCTCTCCCATTACCACAGCAGGTACCCCACTCTACCATTACCACAGCATATCTCCCACTCTACCATTACCACAGCAGGTACCGCACTCTACCATTACCGCAGAATATACCACACTCTCCCATTATCGCAGCATATCTCCCACTCGACCATTACCGCAGCATTTACCCCACTCGGCCATTACCGCAACATATACCGCACTCCAGCATTACCACAGCATATACCCCACTCTACCAATACCGCAGCATATTTCCCGCTCTACCATTAGCACAGCATATCCCCCACTCTACCATTTCCAATGCATGTACCGTACTCTACCATTACCGCAGAATATACCGCACTCTACCATTACCACAGCATATCTCCCACTCTACCATTACCACAGCATAGTCCCCACTCTACCATTACCGCATCATACAAACGATTGGTCTAGTTGGACCAAGGAGCGGCACAGGCTTGGAGGGCCGAAGGGCCTGTTTCCTGTGCTGTACTGTTCTTTGTTCTTTGTTCTTTATATACCCCACTCTGCCATTACCACAGCATATCTCGCACTCTTTCGTGACTGCAGCATATCTCCCACTCTACCATTACCACAGCATATCTCCCACTCTACCATTTCCAATGCATGTACCGTACCCTACCATTACCGCAGAATATACCGCACTCGACCATTACCACAGCATGTTCCGCACTGTACCATTACCGCAGAATATACCGCTCTCTCCCATTATCGCAGCATATCTCCCACTCGGCCATTACCGCAACATATACCGCACTCTACCATGACCACGGCACATCCCCCACTCTACCAATACCGCAGCATATTTCCCGCTCTACCATTACAAACAAGAACAAAGAACAATACAGCACAGGAACAGGCCCTTTGGCCCTCGAAGCCCGCGCCGCTCCCTGGTCCAAACTAGACCATTCTTTTGTATCCCTCCATTCCCACTCCGTTCATATGGCTGTCTAGATAAGTCTTAAACGTTCCCAGTGTGTCCGCCTCCACTACCCTGCCTGGCAGCGCATTCCAGGCCCCCACCACCCTCTGTGTAAAATATGTCCGTCTGATATCTGTGTTAAACCTCCCCCCCTTTACCTTGAACCTATGACCCCTCGTGAACGTCACCACCGACCTGGTGAAAAGCTTCCCACCGTTCACCCTATCTATGCCTTTCATAATTTTATACACCTCTATTAAGTCTCCCCTCATCCTCCGTCTTTCCAGGGAGAACAACCCCAGTTTACCCAATCTCTCCTCATAACTAAGCCCCTCCATACCAGGCAACTTCCTGGTAAACCTCCTCTGTACTCTCTCCAAAGCCTCCACGTCCTTCTGGTAGTGTGGCGACCAGAACTGGACGCAGTATTCCAGATGCGGCCGAACCAACGTTCCATATATCTGCAACATCAGACCCCAACTTTTATACTCTATGCCCCGTCCTATAAAGGCAAGCATGCCATATGCCTTCTTCACCACCTTCTCCACCTGTGACGTCACTTTCAAGGATCTGTGGACTTGCACACCCAGGTCCCTCTGCGTATCTACACCCTTTATGGTTCTGCCATTTATCATATAGCTCCTCCCTACATTATTTCTACCAAAATGCATCACTTCGCATTTATCAGGATTGAACTCCATCTGCCATTTCTTTGCCCAAATTTCCAGCCTATCTATATCCTTCTGTAGCTTCTGACAATGCTCCTCACTATCTGCAAGTCCTGCCAATTTTGTGTCGTCCGCAAACTTACTGATCACCCCAGTTACACCTTCTTGAGGTGAGATCTAATAGAGATTTAATAGAGGTGTACAAGATTTTTAAGACTTACCTGGATAGTCACATGAGCAGCCTGGGAATGGAGCGATACAAACGATTGGTCTAGTTGGACCAAGGAGCGGCACAGGCTTGGAGGGCCGAAGGGCCTGTTTCCTGTGCTGTACTGTTCTTTGTTCTTTTGTTCTATTATGAAGGGTATAGATAGGGTGAACAGTGGAAAGCTTTTTCCCAGGTCGGAGGTGACGATCACGAGTGGTCACGGGCTCAAGCTGAGAGGGGCGAGGTATAACTCAGATATCAGAGGGACGTTTTTTACACAGAGGGTGGTGGGGGC
Organism: Mustelus asterias; assembly: GCF_964213995.1. Classification (NCBI taxonomy): domain Eukaryota; kingdom Metazoa; phylum Chordata; class Chondrichthyes; order Carcharhiniformes; family Triakidae; genus Mustelus; species Mustelus asterias. The sequence continues at coordinate 379,940 of NC_135805.1, read as the reverse complement.
CTGGAATGCGCTGCCAAGTAGGGTGGTGGAGGCAGGCACGCTGACATCGTTTAAGACTTACCTGGATAGTCACATGAGCAGCCTGGGAATGGAGGGATACAAACGATTGGTCCAGTTGGACCAAGGAGCGGCACAGGCTTGGAGGGCCGAAGGGCCTGTTTCCTGTGCTGTACTGTTCTTTGTTCTTTGTTCTTCCAGATCATTTATATAAATCACAAACAGCAGAGGTCCCAATACAAAGCCCTGCGGAACACCACTAGTCACAGGCCTCCAGGTGGAAAAAGACCCTTCCACTACCACCCTCTGTCTTCTGTGACCAAGCCAGTTCTCCACCCATCTAGCCACCTTCCCCTTTATCCCATGAGATCCAACCTTTTTCACAAGCCTACCATGAGGGACTTTGTCAAACGCTTTACTAAAGTCCATATAGACGACATCCACAGCCCTTCCCTCGTCAACCATTTTGGTCACTTCTTCAAAAAGCTCTACCAGGTTAGTGAGGCATGACCTCCCTCTCACAAAACCATGCTGACTATCGTTAATGAGTTTATTCCTTTCTAAATGCGCATACATCCGATCTCTACGAATCTTCTCCAACAACTTCCCCACCACGGACGTCAAGCTCACCGGCCTATAATTACCCGGGTTATCCTTCCTACCCTTCTTAAATAATGGGACCACATTAGCTATCCTCCAATCCTCTGGGACCTCACCTGCGTCCAGTGACGAGACAAAGATTTGCGTCAGAGGCCCAACGATTTCATCTCTCGTCTCCCTGAGCAGCCTTGGATAGATTCCATCAGGCCCTGGGGATTTGTCAGTCTTTATATTCTCTAACAAACCTAACACTTCCTCCTTTGTCATGGAGATTTTCTCCAACGGTTCAACACTCCCCTCCAAGACACTCCCAGTCAACACATCCCTCTCCTTTGTGAATACCGACGCAAAGTATTCGTTTAGGATCTCCTCTACTTCTTTGGGCTCCAAGCATAATTCCCCACTTTTGTCCCTGAGAGGTCCGATTTTTTCCCTGACAACCCTTTTGTTTCTAACGTATGAATAAAATGCCTCCTTAATCCTGTCTGCCAAGAACATTTCGTGACCCATTTTTGCTCTTCTAATTCCCCGTTTGAGTTCTTTCCTACTTTCTTTGTACTCTTTGGACTAGGCGTAAAATGGTTCGGCACAGACAAGAAGGGCCAAAAGGCCTGTTTCTGAGCTGTAATTTTCTATGGTTCTATGGTTCCTCCAGAGCTCCCTCCGTTTTTAGCTGCCTGGACCTACCATACGCCTCTCTTTTCTGGATGACCAATTGCTCAATTTCCCTGGTTATCCAAGGTTCTCGAATCCTACCCTTCCTATCCTTCTTTTTAACAGGCACATGCCTGTCCTGCAGCCCTAACAACTGTTCCTTAAAAGACTCCCACATGCCAGATGTGGATTTACCCCCAAACAGCCTCTCTCAATCAAGAGCTGCCAATTTCTGCCTAATCCCACTAAAGTTAGCCTTCCCCCAATCCAACACCTTACCCTTGGGACACCACTCATCCTTTTCCATCACTATCCTAAAGCTAACAGAATTGTGGTCACTATTTGCCACATGTTCCCCTACCGAAACTTTGAAGACCTGACCGGGCTCATTCCCCAGTACGAGGTCCAGTATAGCCCCCTCCCTAGTCGGGCTATCTACATATTGTTCCAAAGAACCCTCCTGTACGCATTTTACAAATTCCTCCCCATTCAGAGTCCCTGCTCTCAGCGATTTCCAGTCTATACCAGGGAAATTGAAGTCTCCCACTACAACAACCTTATTTTTCCTCCACCTATCCAGCATCTCCTGACATATCCGTTCTTCCACTTCCCTTGGGCTGTAGTACACCCCCAACATAGTGACTGCGCCCTTCCTGTTTCTAAGCTCCACCCAGAGTGACTCGTTACACGACCCCTCTGAATTGTCCTCCCTCTGCACCGCTGTAATATGCTCTCCAACTAATACCGCTACTCGCCCACCTCTTTTGGCCCCTCCTCTGTCTCGCCTAAAACACTTGTACTCCGGAATATTCAGCTGCCAGTCCTGTCCCTCTTTCAACCAAGTCTCTGTCACCGCAACCACATCCAAATTCCTCGTGAACATTAAGGCCCTAAGTTCATTTGTCTTACCTGCTACGCTCCTTGCATTGACGTATATTACCGCAGCATATCTCCCACTCTACCATTACCCACAGCATATACCCCACTGTATCATTACCACAGCATATCTCCCACTCTACCATTTCCAATGCATGTACCGTACTCTACCATTTCCGCAGAATATACCGCACTCTACCATTACTGCAGCATATCTCCCACTACCATTACCGCAGCATATTCCCCACTCTATCATTACCACAGCATATTCCCCACTCTACCATGACCACATCATATCCCGCACTCTATCATTACCACAGCATGGACCGCACTCTCCCATTACCGCAGAATATACCACGCTCTAGCATTCCCGCGGCATATACCCCACTCTACCATTACCACGGCATATCCTCCACTCTACCATTACCACAGCATATCACCCACTCTACCATTAACGAAGCATATAACCCACTCTACCATCACCGCAGCATAACCCCCACTCTACCATTACCACAGCATATACCCCACACGACCATTACCACAGCACATCCTCCACTCTAAAATTACCACAGCATATCTCCGACTCTACCATTACCACAGCATATCTCCCACTCTACCATTACCACAGCATATCTCCCACTCTACCATTACCACAGCATATACCCCACTCTACCATTTCCACAGCATATCTCCCACTCTACCATAACCGCAGCATATTACCCACTCTACCATTACCACAGCATACTCCCCACACTGCCATTACCACAACATATTCCCCACTCTACCATTACCGCAGCATATACCCCACTCTACCATTACCACGGCATATCCTCCACTCTACCATTACCACGGCATATCCCCCACTCTACCAATACCGCAGCATATTTCCCACTACCATTAACGAAGCATATCACCCACTCTACCATCACCGCAGCATAACCCCCACTCTACCATTACCACAGCATATACCCCACTCGACCATTACCACAGCACATCCTCCACTCTAACATTACCACAGCATATCTCCGACTCTACCATTACCGCAACATATTTCCCACTCTACCATTACCACAGCATATACCCCACTCTACCATTACCACGGCATATCCTCCACTCTACCAATACCGCAGCATATTTCCCACTCTACCATTACCACAGCATATGTCTCACTCTACCATTACCACAGCATATCACTCACTCTACCATTAACGAAGCATATCACCCACTCTACCATCACCGCAGCATAACCCCCACTCTACCATTACCACAGCATATACCCCACTCGACCATTACCACAGCACATCCTCCACTCTACCATTACCACAGCATATCACTCACTCTACCATTAACGAAGCATATCACCCACTCTACCATCACCGCAGCATAACCCCCACTCTACCATTACATAAGCATATACCCCACTCGACCATTACCACAGCACATCCTCCACTCTAACATTACCACAGCATATCTCCGACTCTACGATTACCGCAACATATTTCCCACTCTACCATTACCACAGCATATACCCCACTCTACCATTACCACGGCATATCCTCCACTCTACCATTACCACGGCATATCCCCCACTCTACCAATACCGCAGCATATTTCCCACTCTACCATTAACGAAGCATATCACCCACTCTACCATCACCGCAGCATAACCCCCACTCTACCATTACCACAGCATATACCCCAGTCGACCATTACCACAGCACATCCTCCACTCTAACATTACCACAGCATATCTCCGACTCTACCATTACCACAGCATATCTCCCACTCTACCATTACCACAGCATATCTCCCACTCTACCATTACCGCAACATATCTCCCACTCTACCATTACCACCATTTGGTGGAGTTTTTTGAGGAAGTGACAAAAACGGTTGATGAAGGAAGGGCCGTGGATGTCGTCTATATGGATTTCAGTAAGGCATTTGACAAAGTCCCACATGGCAGGTTGGTTAAGAAGGTTAAGGCTCATGGGATACAAGGAGAAGTGGCTCGATGGGTGGAGAACTGGCTTGGCCATAGGAGACAGAGGGTAGTGGTCGAAGGGTCTTTTTCCGGCTGGAGGTCTGTGACCAGTGGTGTTCCGCAGGGCTCTGTACTAGGACCTCTGCTATTTGTGATATATATAAATGATTTGGAAGAAGGTGTAACTGGTGTAATCAGCAAGTTTGCGGATGACATGAAGATGGCTGGACTTGCGGATAGCGAAGATCATTGTCGGGCAATACAGCAGGATATAGATAGGCTGGAAAATTGGGCAGAGAGGTGGCAGATGGAGTTTAATCCGGATAAATGCGAAGTGATGCATTTTGGAAGAAATAATGTAGGGAGGAGTTATACAATAAATAGCAGAGTCATCAGGAGTATAGAAACACAGAGGGACCTAGGTGTGCAAGTCCACAAATCCTTGAAGGTGGCAACACAGGTGGAGAAGGTGGTGAAGAAGGCATATGGTATGCTTGCCTTTATAGGACGGGGTATAGAGTATAAAAGCTGGAGTCTGATGATGCAGCTGTATAGAACGCTGGTTAGGCCACATTTGGAGTACTGCGTCCAGTTCTGGTCGCCGCACTACCAGAAGGACGTGGAGGCGTTGGAGAGAGTGCAGAGAAGGTTTACCAGGATGTTGCCTGGTATGGAGGGTCTTAGCTATGAGGAGAGATTGGGTAGACTGGGGTTGTTCTCCTTGGAAAGACGGAGAATGAGGGGAGATCTAATAGAGGTGTACAAGATTATGAAGGGTATAGATAGGGTGAACAGTGGGAAGCTTTTTCCCAGGTCGGAGGTGACGATCACGAGGGGTCACGGGCTCAAGCTGAGAGGGGCGAAGTATAACTCAGACATCAGAGGGACGTTTTTTACACAGAGGGTGGTGGGGGCCTGGAATGCGCTGCCAAGTAGGGTGGTGGAGGCAGGCACGCTGACATCGTTTAAGACTTACCTGGATAGTCACATGAGCAGCCTGGGAATGGAGGGATACAAACGATTGGTCTAGTTGGACCAAAGAGCGGCACAGGCTTGGAGGGCCGAAGGGCCTGTTTCCTGTGCTGTACTGTTCTTTGTTCTTTGTTCTTTGTTCACAGCATATCTCCCACTCTACCATTACCGCAGCATATACACCACTCTACCATTACCGCAGCATATCTCCCACTCTATCATTACCACAGCATATTCCCCACACTACCATTACCACAACATATGCTCTTGGGTCTAGTATATGCTCTTGGGTCTAGTGACCACAATATGGTCGAATTTCTGATTCAGATGGAAGAGGAGAAAGTTTGGTCTCAAACCAGTGTCCTCTGTTTGAACAGAGGGAAATATGATAGGATGAGGGATGAATTGGCTAAGGTAGACTGGGAGAGCAGGCTGGCAGGTAGGATAGCTGAGGAACAGTGGAGGATTTTTAAGGAGATCCTTTTCAGTTCTCAGCAAAAATATATTCCAGCAAAAAACAAGGATTGTAAGAAAAGGGAGAACCAGCCGTGGATAGCGAAGGAAATAAAGGAGAGTATTAAAATAAAAACAGCTGCGTACAGAGTGGCCAAAAATAGTGGAGAAACAAGTGATTGGGAAAAATTTAAGAAACAACAAAGAGAGACTAAGAAAGCGATAAAGAAAGGAAGGATAGACTATGAAGCTAGGCTAGCAATTAATATAAAAAATGATAGTAAAAGTTTTTATAAATATATAAAAAGGAATAGAGTGGCTAGAGTGAATGTTGGACCCTTGGAGGACGAGAGGGGGGAGTTAATAGTGGGAAATGACCGGGGTAGGACCGGTTGATTGGAAAACGGCTAATGTTATGCCGCTGTTTAAAAAAGGAAGGAGACAAAAGGCGGGTAACTATAGGCCGGTCAGCTTAACGTCTGTAGTAGGGAAAATGCTGGAATCCATTATTAAAGAGGAGATAGCAGGGCATCTGGATAGAAATGGTTCGATCAATCAGACGCAGCATGGATTCATGAGGGGAAAGTCGTGCTTGACGAACATGTTGGATTTTTATGAAGATGTGACTAGGGCGGTTGATGGAGGAGAACCGGTGGATGCGGTGTTTTTGGATTTCCAAAAGGCGTTTGATAAGGTGCCCCATAAAAGGCTGCTGAAGAAGATTAGGGCACACGGAGTTGGGGGTAGTGTGTTAAAGTGGATTGGGGACTGGCTATCCGACAGGAAGCAAAGAGTCGGAATAAATGGGTGTTTTTCCGGTTGGAGGAAGGTAACTAGTGGCGTGCCGCAGGGATCGGTACTCGGGCCGCAACTGTTTACCATTTATATAGATGATCTGGAGGAGGGGACGGAGTGTAGGGTAACGAAGTTTGCAGACGACACAAAGATAAGTGGAAAAGTGAATCGTGTGGAGGACGGAGAAGATCTGCAGAGAGATTTGGACAGGCTGAGTGAGTGGGCGAGGATATGGCAAATGGAGTATAACGTTGAGAAATGCGAGGTTATACACTTTGGAGGAAATAATAACAAATGGGATTACTATCTCAATGGAAACAAATTAAAACATGCTACCGTGCAAAGGGACCTGGGGGTCGTTGTGCATGAGACGCAAAAGCCCAGTCTGCAGGTACAACAGGTGATCAAGAAGGCAAATGGGATGTTGGCCTATATTGCGAGGGGGATAGAATATAAAAGCAGGGATGTCTTGATGCACCTGTACAGGGCATTGGTGAGGCCGCAGCTGGAATACTGTGTGCAGTATTGGTCCCCTTATATGAGGAAGGATATATTGGCATTGGAGGGAGTGCAGAGAAGGTTCACCAGGTTGATACCGGAGATGAGGGGTTTGGATTATGAGGAGAGGCTGAGGAGATTGGGTTTGTACTCGTTGGAGTTTAGAAGGATGAGGGGGGATCTTATGGAGACTTATAAGATAATGCGGGGGCTGGATCGGGTGGAGGCAGAGAGATTCTTTCCACTTAGTAAGGAAGTTAAAACTAGAGGACACAGCCTCAAAATAAAGGGGGGTCGGTTTAAGACAGAGTTGAGGAGGAACTTCTTCTCCCAGAGGGTGGTGAATCTCTGGAATTCTCTGCCCACTGAGGTGGTGGAGGCTACCTCGCTGAATATGTTTAAAGCGCGGATGGATGGATTCCTGATCGGTAAGGGAATTAAGGGTTATGGGGATCAGGCGGGTAAGTGGTACTGATCCACGTCAGATCAGCCATGATCTTATTGAATGGCGGGGCAGGCTCGAGGGGCTAGATGGCCTACTCCTGCTCCTATTTCTTATGTTCTTATGTTCTTATATTCCCCACTCTACCATAACCACAGCATATACACCACTCTACCATTACGGCAGCATATACCCCAGTCTACCATTACCGCAGCATATACCCCAGTCTACCAGTACCGCAGCATATCTCTCACTCTCCCATTACCACAGCACATACCCCACTCTACCATTACCACAGCATATTCCCTGCTCTACCATTACCACGGCATATCCCCCACTCTACCATTACCGCAGCATATCTCCCACTCTATCATTACCACAGCATATTCCCCACTCTACCATTGCCACAGCACATTCCCGACTCTACCATTACCGCACCATATACCCCAGTCTACCTATATCGCAGTATATACCCCACTCTACTATGACCGCAGCATATCTCCCACTCTACCATTACCACAGCATATACCCCACTCTACCATTTCCAATGCATGTACCGTGCTCTACCATTACCGTAGAATATACCGCACTCTAGCATTCCCGCGGCATATACCCCTCTCTCCCATTACCACGGCATATCCCCCACTCTACCATCACCGCAGCACAACCCCCACTCTACCATTACCACAGCATATCCTCCACTCTACCATTACCACAGCATATCTCCCACTCTACCATTACCACAGCATATCTCCCACTCTACCATTGCCACAGCATATGCCCCACTCTCCCATTACCGCAGAATATACCCCACTCTACCGTTACCGCAAAATATACCGCACTCTACCATTACCACAGCATATCTCCCACTCTACCATTACCACAGCATATCTCCCACTCTACCATTACCACAGCATATACCCCACTCTACCATTTACGCAACATATTCCCCACTCTACCATTACCGCAGCATATACCCCACTCTACCATTACCACAGCATATTCCCCACTCTACCATTACCACAGCATATCTCCCACTCTACCATTACCGCAGCATATACCCCACTCTACCATTACCACAGCACATCTCCCACTCTACCATTACCACAGCATATTCCCCACTCTACCATTACCACAGCATATCTCCCACTCTACCATTACCGCAGCATATACCCCACTCTACCATTACCACAGCATATCTCCCACTCTACCATTACCACAGCATATTCCCCACTCTACCATTATCACATCATAGACCCCTCTCTACCATTACCACAGCATATACCCCACTCGACCATTACCGCAGCATGTCTCCCACTCGACCATTACCACAGCACATACCCCACTCTACCATTACCACACCATGGACCGCACTCTACCATTACCGCAGCATATCTCACACTCGACCATTACCGCAGCATATCCCCCACTCTACCATTACCACAGCATATCCCCCACTCTACCATTACCACAACATATTCCCCACTCTACCATTACCACAGCATATACACCACTCTACCATTACCGCAGCATATCTCCCACTCTATCATTACCACAGCATATTCCCCACACTACCATTACCACAGCATATACACCACTCTACCATTACCGCAGCATATCTCCCACTCTATCATTACCACAGCATATTCCCCACACTACCATTACCACAGCATATACACCACTCTACCATTACCGCAGCATATCTCCCACTCTATCATTACCACAGCATATTCCCCACACTACCATTACCACAACATATTCCCCACTCTACCATTACCACAGCATATACACCACTCTACCATTACCACAGCATATACCCCAGTCTACCATTACCACAGCATATTCCCTGCTCTACCATTACCACAGCATATCACCCACTCTACCATTACCACAGCATATTCCTTGCTCTACCATTACCACAGCATATCACCCGCTCTACCATTACCACAGCATATCACCCACTCTACCATTACCACAGCATATCACCCACTCTACCATTACCACAGCATATACACCACTCTACCATTACTGCAGCATATCTCCCACTCTATCATTACCACAGCAGGTACCCCACTCTACCATTACCGCAGCATATCTCCCACTCTATCATTACCACAGCAGGTACCCCACTCTACCATTACCACAGCATATACACCACTCTACCATTACCGCAGCATATACCCCAGTCTACCAATACCACAGCATATCACCCACTCTACCATTACCGCAGCATATCTCCCACTCTATCATTACCGCAGCATATCTCCCACTCTATCATTACCACAGCATATTCCCCACACTACCATTACCACAGCATATAACCCACTCTACCATTACCACAGCATATACCCCACTCTACCATTACCGCAGCATATACCCCACTCTACCATTACCACAGCATATACCCCACTCTACCATTGCCACAGCACATTCCCGACTCTACCATATCTCCCACTACCATAACCGCAGCATATTCCCCACTCTACCATTACCACAGCAAATCACCCACTCTACCATTACCGTAGAATATACCGCACTCTAGCATTCCCGCGGCATATACCCCACTCTACCATTACCACGGCATATCCCCCACTCTACCATCACCGCAGCACAACCCCCACTCTACGATTAATACAGCATATCCTCCACTCTACCATTACCACAGCATATCTCCCACTCTATCATTACCACAGCATATCTCCCACTCTACCATTGCCACAGCATATGCCTCACTCTCCCATTACCGCAGAATATACCGCACTCTACCATTACCACAGCATATCTCCCACTCTACCATTACCGCAGCATATCTCCCACTCTACCATTACCGCAGCATATCTCCCACTCTACCGTTACCGCAGCATATCCCCCACTCTACCAATACCACAGCATATCCCCCACTCTACCAGTACCATAGCATATCCCCCACTCTACCAATACCGCAGCATATCTCCCACTCTACCATTACCACAGCATATCTCCCACGCTACCATTTCCACAGCATATGCCCCACTCTCCCATTACCGCACAATATACCCCACTCTACCATTACTGCAGCATATCTCCCACTACCATAACCGCAGCATATTCCCCACTCTACCATTACCACAGCATATTCCCCACTCGACCCTCAGCACAGCATATTCCCCACTCTTCCATTACCACAGCATATCTCCCACTCTACCATTACCCAGCATATCTCCCACTCTACCATTACCGCAGCATATCTCCCAATCTAGTGATCCATTTTGGCAGATCCAATGGGATGAAGCAGCAGTATAATATGAAGGGTACCATTCTTAGCAGTGTAGAGGATCAGAAGGACCTTGGGGTCCGGGTCCATAGGACTCTTAAATCGGCCTCGCAGGTGGAGGATGCGGTCAAGAAGGCGTACGGCGTACTAGCCTTCATTAATCAAGGGATTGAGTTTAGGAGTCGGGAGATAATGCTGCAGCTTTATAGGACCCTGGTTAGACCCCACTTGGAGTACTGCGCGCAGTTCTGGTCACCTCATTACAGGAAAGATGTTGAAGCCATTGAAAGGGTGCAGAGGAGATTTACAAGGATGTTGCCTGGATTGGGGGGCATGCCTTATGAGGATAGGTTGAGGGAGCTTGGTCTCTTCTCCCTGGAGAGACGAAGGATGAGAGGTGACCTGATAGAGGTTTACAAGATGTTGAGAGGTCTGGATAGGGTAGACTCTCAGAGGCTATTTCCAAGGGCTGAAATGGTTGCTACGAGAGGACACAGGTTTAAGGTGCTGGGGGGTAGGTACAGAGGAGATGTCAGGGGTAAGTTTTTCACTCAGAGGGTGGTGGGTGAGTGGAATCGGCTGACGTCGGTGGTGGTGGAGGCAAACTCGTTGGGGTCTTTTAAGAGACTTCTGGATGAGTACATGGGATTTAATGGGATTGAGGGCTATAGATAGGCCTAGAGGTAGGGATATGATCAGCGCAACTTGTGGGCCGAAGGGCCTGTTTGTGCTGTGGCTTTCTATGTTCTATGTTCTACCATTACCACAGCATATCCCCCACTCTACCATTACCACGGCATATACCTCACTCTACCATTACCGCAGCATATCGCCCACTCTACCATTACCGAAGCCTATCTCCCACTCTTCTGTTACCGCAGCATATTCCCCATTCTACCATTACCGGACCATATCTCCCACTCTACCATTACGGCAGCATATCTCCCACTCTACCATCACCGCAGCATATCTCCCAATCTACCATTGCCACTGCATGGACCCCACTCTACCATTACCACAGCATATCTCCCACTCTACCATTTCCAATGCATGTACCATGCTCTCCCATTACCGCAGAATATACCCCACTCTACTATTACTGCAGCATATCTCCCACTACCATAACCGCAGCATATTCCCCACTCTACCATTACCACAGCATATTCCCCACTCGACCCTGACCACAGCATATCCCCCAATCTACCATGACCACAGCATATCTCCCACTCTTCCATTACCACAGCATATCTCCCACTCTACCATTACCGCAGCATATCTCCCAATCTACCATTACCACAGCATATACCCCACTCTACCATTACCACGGCATATACCTCACTCTACCATTACCGCAGCATATCGCCCACTCTACCATTACCGAAGCATATCTCCCACTCTTCTGTTACCGCAGCATATTCCCCATTCTACCATTACCGGACCATATCTCCCACTCTACCATTACGGCAGCATATCTCCCACTCTACCATCACCGCAGCATATCTCCCAATCTACCATTGCCACTGCATGGACCCCACTCTACCATTACCACAGCATATCTCCCACTCTACCATTTCCAATGCATGTACCATGCTCTCCCATTACCGCAGAATATACCCCACTCTACTATTACTGCAGCATATCTCCCACTACCATTACCACAGCATATTCCCCACTCGACCATGACCACAGCATATCCCCCACTCTACCATGACCACAGCATATTCCCCACACTACCATTACCGCGTCATATTCTCCACTCTACCATTACCACAGCATATCTCCCATTCTACCATTACCACAGCATATTCCCCACACTACCATTACCGCGTCATATTCCCCACTCTACCATTACCCCAGCATGTCTCCCACTGTATCATTATCACAGCATATCCCCCACTCTACCATTACCACACCATGGACCGCACTCTACCATTACCGCAGAATGTACCGCACTCTACCATTATCGCAGCATATCTCACACTCTACCATGACCGAAGCATATCCCCCAGTCTACCATGATCACAGCATATCTCCCACTTTACCGTTACCGCAGCATATACCACACTCTCCCATTACCACAGCATATACCCCACTCTACCATTACCACAGCATATCTCCCACTCTACCATTCCTACAGCATGGACCGCACTCTCCCATTACCACAGCATATCTCCACTCTACTGTTACCGCAGCATATACCACACTCTACCATTACCACGGCATATACCCCACTCTACCATTACCGCAGCAGATCCCTCACTCTACCATTACCGCAGCCTGTACCGCACTGTAACATTATCGCAGAATATCCCGCACTGTGCCATTACCACAGCATATCTCCCACTCTACCATTACCGCAGCATATTCCCCACTCTATCATTACCACAGCATATCTCCCACTCTACCATTACCGCAGCATATTCCCCACTCTATCATTACCACAGCATATCTCCCACTCTACCATTACCACAGCATATCACGCACTCTACCAGTACTGCAGCATAACTCCCACTCTACCATTACCGCAGCATATTCTCCACTCTACCATTACCACAGCATATCTCCCATTCTACCAGTACCGCTGCATATCCTCCACTCTACCATTACCACAGCATATTCCCCACACTACCATTACCGCGTCATATTCCCCACTCTACCATTACCCCAGCATGTCTCCCACTGTATCATTACCACAGCATATCCCCCACTCTACCATTACCACACCATGGACCGCACTCTACCATTACCGCAGCATATCTCACACTCTACCATGACCGAAGCATATCCCCCAGTCTACCATTACCACAGCATATACCCCACTCTACCATTACCACAGCATATCTCCCACTCTACCATTCCTACAGCATGGACCGCACTCTCCCATTACCACAGCATATCTCCCACTCGACCATTACCGCAGCATAACTCCCACTCTACCATTACCGCAACATATTCCACACTCTACCATTACCACGGCATATACCCCACTCTACCATTACCGCAGCATATCCCTCACTCTACCATTACCGCAGCATATCTCCCTTTCTACCATTACTGCAGCATATCTCCCACTCTACCATTACCGAAACATATCTCCCACTCTTCTGTTACCGCAGCATATTCCCCACTCTACCATTACCGCAGCATATCTCCCACTCTACCATTATGACAGCATATCTCCCACTCTACCATCACTGCAGCATATCTCCCACTCTACCATTACCACAGCATATACCCCACTCTACCATTACCACAGCATATCTCCCAATCTACCTTTACCGCAGCATATCCCCCACTCTACCATTACCGCAGCATTTCTCCCACTCTACCATTACCACAGCATATCTCCCACTCTACCGTTACCGCGCACATCTCCCAATCTACTATTACCACAGCATAGACCCCACTCTACCATTGCCACAGCCTATTCCCCGATCTACCATTACCGCAGCATATCCGCCACTCTACCAATATCACAGCATATCCCCCACTCTACCAATACCACAGCATATCTCCCACTCTACCAATACCGCAGCATATCTCCCACTCTACCATTACCACAGCATATCCCCCACTCTACCATTACCACAACATATCCCCCACTCTACCATTACCACAGCATATACCCCACTCTACCATTACCACAGCATATCACCCACTCTACCATTGCCGCAACATATCTCCCACTCTACCATTACCGCAGCATATCTCCCACTCTCCCATTACCACAGCATATCCCCCAATCTACCATTACCACAGCATATCCCCCACTCTACCATTAGCACAGCAAATCCCCCACGCTACCATTACCACAGCATATCTCCCACTCTACCATTACCGAAACATATCTCCCACTCTTCTGTTACCGCAGCATATTCCCCATTCTACCATTACCGCAGCATATCACCCACTCTACCATTACCACAGCATAGACCCCACTCTACCATTGCCGCAGCATATCTCCCACTTTACCATTACCGAGGCATACCTCCCACTCTTCTGTTACCGCAGCATATTCCCCACTCTTCTGTTACCGCAGCATATCTCCCACTCTCCCATTACGACAGCATATCTCCCACTCTACCATCACTGCAGCATATCTCCCAATCTACCATTACCACAGCATATCTCCCACTCTACCGTTACCGCGCACATCTCCCAATCTACTATTACCACAGCATAGACCCCACTCTACCATTGCCACAGCCTATTCCCCGATCTACCATTACCGCAGCATATCCGCCACTCTACCAATATCACAGCATATCCCCCACTCTACCAATACCACAGCATATCTCCCACTCTACCAATACCGCAGCATATCTCCCACTCTACCATTACCACAGCATATCCCCCACTCTACCATTACCACAACATATCCCCCACTCTACCATTACCACAGCATATACCCCACTCTACCATTACCACAGCATATCACCCACTCTACCATTGCCGCAGCATATCTCCCACTCTACCATTACCGCAGCATATCTCCCACTCTCCCATTACCACAGCATATCCCCCAATCTACCATTACCACAGCATATCCCCCACTCTACCATTAGCACAGCATATCCCCCACGCTACCATTACCACAGCATATCTCCCACTCTACCATTCCCGAAACATATCACCCACTCTTCTGTTACCGCAGCATATTCCCCATTCTACCATTACCGCAGCATATCACTCACTCTACCATTACCACAGCATAGACCCCACTCTACCATTGCCGCAGCATATCTCCCACTTTACCATTACCGAGGCATATCTCCCACTCTTCTGTTACCGCAGCATATTCCCCACTCTTCTGTTACCGCAGCATATCTCCCACTCTCCCATTACGACAGCATATCTCCCACTCTACCATCACTGCAGCATATCTCCCAATCTACCATTACCACAGCATATCCCCCACTCTCAATTACCATTGAATATACCGCGCTCTACCAATATGACAGCATGTCTCCCACTCTACCATTACCGCAACATGTACCACACTCTACCATTACCAAAGCATATCTCCCACTCTACTATTACCACAGCATATACCCCACTCTACCATTACCACAGCATATACCCCACTCTACCATTACCACAGCATATCTCCCACTGTATCATTATCACAGCATATCCCCCACTCTACCATTACCACACCATGGACCGCACTCTACCATTACCGCAGAATGTACCGTACTCTACCATTATCGCAGCATATCTCACACTCTACCATGACCGAAGCATATCCCCCAGTCTACCATTATCACAGCATATCTCCCACTCTACCGTTACCGCAGCATATACCACACTCTCAAATTTCCACAGCATATGGATCCAGAACTGGCTTGCCTGCAGAAGGCAGAGAGTGGCTGTGGAGGGGTCTTTCTCTGCATGGAGGACAATGACCAGTGGAGTGCCCCAGGGATCTGTTCTGGGACCCTTGCTGTTTGTCATTTTCATAAATGACCTGGATGAGGAAGTGGAGGGATGGGTTGGTAAGTTTGCTGACGACACCAAGGTAGGTGGTGTTGTGGATAGATTGGAGGGATGTCAGAAGTTGCAGCGAGACATAGATAGAATGCAAGACTGGGCGGAGAAGTGGCAGATGGACTTCAAGCCGGATAAGTGTGTGGTGATCCATTTTGGCAGATCCAATGGGATGAAGCAGCAGTATAATATGAAGGGTACCATTCTTAGCAGTGTAGAGGATCAGAAGGACCTTGGGGTCCGGGTCCATAGGACTCTTAAATTGGCCTCGCAGGTGGAGGATGCGGTCAAGAAGGCGTACGGCGTACTGGCCTTCATTAATCGAGGGATTGAGTTTAGGAGTCGGGAGATAATGCTGCAGCTTTATAGGACCCTGGTTAGACCCCACTTGGAGTACTGCGCGCAGTTCTGGTCACCTCATTACAGGAAGGATGTTGAAGCCATTGAAAGGGTGCAGAGGAGATTTACAAGGATGTTGCCTGGATTGGGGGGCATGCCTTATGAGGATAGGTTGAGGGAGCTTGGTCTCTTCTCCCTGGAGAGACGAAGGATGAGAGGTGACCTGATAGAGGTTTACAAGATGTTGAGAGGTCTGGATAGGGTAGACTCTCAGAGACTATTTCCAAAGGCTGAAATGGTTGCTACGAGAGGACACAGGTTTAAGGTGCTGGGGGGTAGGTACAGAGGAGATGTCAGGGGTAAGTTTTTCACTCAGAGGGTGGTGGGTGAGTGGAATCGGCTGACGTCGGTGGTGGTGGAGGCAAACTCGTTGGGGTCTTTTAAGAGACTTCTGGATGAGTACATGGGATTTAATGGGATTGAGGGCTATAGATAGGCCTAGAGGTGGGGATGTGATCGGCGCAACTTGTGGGCCGAAGGGCCTGTTTGTGCTGTGGCTTTCTATGTTCTATGTTCTATATACCCCACTCTACCATTACCACAGCATATCTCCCACTCTACCATTCCTACAGCATGTACCGCAATCTCCCATTACCACAGCATATCTCCACTCTACCATTACCGCAGCATAACTTCCACTCTACCATTACCGCAACATATACCACACTCTACCATTACCACGGCATATACCCCACTCTACCATTACCGCAGCATATCCCTCACTCTACCATTACCGCAGCCTGTACCGCACTGTAACATTATCGCAGAATATCCCGCACTGTACCATTACCACAGCATATCTCCCACTCTACCATTACCGCAGAATATACCGCACTCTACCATTATCGCAGCATATCTACCAATCTACCATTACCGCAGCATATCTCCCACTCTACCGTTACCGCAGCATATCCCCCACTCTACCAATACCGCAGCATATCTCCCACTCTACCATTACCACAGCATATCTCCCACTCTACCATTACCACAGCATATACCCCACTCTACCATTACCACCGCATATCTCCCACTCTACCATTACCACAGCATATCACCCACTCTACCATTACCGCAGCATATTCTCCACTCTACCAGTACCGCTGCATATCGTCCACTCTACCATTACCACAGCATATTCCCCACACTACCATTACCGCGTCATATTCCCCACTCTACAATTACCCCAGCATGTCTCCCACTGTATCATTATCACAGCATATCCCCCACTCTACCATTACCACACCATGGATCGCACTCTACCATTACCGCAGAATTTACCGCACTCTACCATTATCGCAGCATATCTCACACTCTACCATGACCGAAGCATATCCCCCAGTCTACCATTATCACAGCATATCTCCCACTCTACCGTTACCGCAGCATATCCCCCACTTTACCAATACCGCAGCATATCTCCCACTCTACCATTACCACAGCATATCTCCCACTCTACCATTACCACAGCATATACCCCACTCTACCATTACCACAGCATATCTCCCACTCTACCATTACCACAGCATATCTCCCACTCTACCGTTACCGCAGCATATCCCCCACTCTACCAATACCACAGCATATCCCCCACTCTACCAATACCACAGCATATCTCCCACTCTACCATTACCACAGCACATCTCCCACTCTACCATTACCACAGCATATACCCCACTCTTCCATTACCGCAGCATATCTCCCAATATACCATTACCACAGAATATCCCCCACTCTACCATTACCACGGCATATACCTCACTCTACCATTACCGCGGCATATCTCCCACTCTACCATTACTGAAACATATCTCCCACTCTTCTGTCACCGCAGCATATACCCCACTCTACCATTACCACAGCATATCTCCCACTCTACCATTCCTACAGCATGTACCGCACTCTCCCATTACCACAGCATATCTCCACTCTACCATTACCACAGCATATCTCCCACTCTACCATTACCGCTGCATAACTCCCACTCTACCATTACCGCAACATATACCACACTCTACCATTACCACGGCATATACCCCACTCTACCATTACCACAGCATATCCCTCACTCTACCATTACCGCAGCCTGTACCGCACTGTAACATTATCGCAGAATATCCCGCACTCTACCATTACCGCAGCATATTCCCCACTCTATCATTACCACAGCATATCTCCCACTCTACCATTACCGCAGAATATACCGCACTCTACCATTACCGAAACATATCTCCCACTCTTCTGTTACCGCAGCATATTCCCCATTCTACCATTACCGCAGCATGTCTATTTTAATGCCAGGAGTGTAGTGAATAAAGTGGATGAGCTTAGAGCGTGGATTCCTGCTTCGAATTGTGATGTGGTGGCCATTACGGAGACTTGGATGTCTCAGGGACAGGACTGGGTGCTTCAGGTGCCGGGTTTTCGATGTTTCAGGAAGGACAGGGAGGGAGGCAAGAGAGGGGGGGGAGTGGCACTGTTGATCAGGGATAGTGTCACGGCTGTAGAGAAGGTGGACGCCGTGGAGGGATTGACTACGGAGTCTCTGTGGGTGGAGGTTAGGAACAGGAAGGGGTCGGTAACTTTGCTGGGTGTTTTCTATAGGCCGCCCAATAGTAACAGGGATGTTGAGGAGCAGATGGGGAAACAGATCCTGGAGAGATGTAGGAATAACAGAGTTGTCGTGATGGGAGATTTTAATTTCCCAAACATAGATTGGAATATCCCTAGGGCTAGGGGTTTGGATGGAGAGGAGTTTGTTAGGTGTGTCCAGGAGAGTTTCCTGACACAGTATGTGGATAAGCCTACTAGAGGAGAGGCTGTTCTTGATCTGGTGCTGGCTAATGAACCTGGACAGGTGGAGGATCTCTCGGTGGGTGAGCATCTTGGGGATAGCGATCATAATTCTATCTCCTTCACGATAGCATTGGAAAGAGATAGGATCAGGCAGGCTAGGAAAGTGTTTCTCTGGAGTAAAGGGAAATACAGTGTCATCAGGGAGGAAATTAGACGGGTAAATTGGAAGGAGGCATTCTTGGGGAAAAGTACCGAAGGAAAGTGGAGGATTTTCAAGGAATGTTTGTCTGGAGCTCTGCATGACAACGTTCCGATGAGACAGGGGGGTGTTGGTAGGGTACGGGAACCGTGGTGCACGAAGGTTGTGATGAACCTGGTGAATAAGAAAAGAGAGGCGTACAGAAGGTTCAGAGAGCTAGGAGGTGTTAAGGATTTAGAGGAGTATACGGGATGTAGGAAGGAGCTTAAGAAGGAAATTAGGAGAGCGAGAAGGGGTCATGAGAAGGCCTTGGCGGGTAAGATTAAGGAGAATCCCAAGGCTTTCTACAAATATGTCAAGAGTAAAAGGATGAGATGTGAAGGCATAGGACCCTTAAAAGGTGAAGGGGGAAAAGTTTGTGCGGAACCGTTAGAAATGGCGGAGCTGCTTAATGAATACTTTACCTCGGTATTCACGGTGGAAAGGGATCTGGGTGGTTGTACTGCTGGTTTGCGGTGGACAGAAAGGATCGAGCATGTGGACATAAAGAAAGAGGATGTGTTGGAACTATTGAATGGCATCAAGGTTGGTAAGTCGCCGGGACCGGATGGGATGTACCCCAGGTTACTGTGGGAGGCGAGGGAGGAGATTGCGGAGCCTTTGGCGATGATCTTTGCATCGTCGATGGAGACGGGAGAGGTTCCGGAGGATTGGAGGATTGCAGATGTGGTCCCTATATTCAAGAAAGGGAACAGGGACAGCCCGGGAAATTACCGACCGGTGAGTCTAACCTCAGTGGTTGGTAAGTTGATGGAGAGGATCCTGAGAGACAGGATTTATGATCATCTAGAGAAGTTTAGTATGATCAAAAGTAGTCAGCACGGCTTTGTCAAGGGCAGGTCGTGCCTTACGAGCCTGGTTGAGTTCTTTGAAAATGTGACCAAACACATTGACGAAGGAAGAGCGGTGGATGTGGTCTATATGGACTTCAGCAAGGCGTTCGATAAGGTCCCCCATGCAAGACTTCTTGAGAAAGTGAGAGGGCATGGGATCCAAGGGGCTGTTGCCTTGTGGATCCAGAACTGGCTTGCCTGCAGAAGGCAGAGAGTGGCTGTGGAGGGGTCTTTCTCTGCATGGAGGTCAGTGACCAGTGGAGTGCCCCAGGGATCTGTTCTGGGACCCTTGCTGTTTGTCATTTTCATAAATGACCTGGATGAGGAAGTGGAGGGATGGGTTGGTAAGTTTGCTGACGACACCAAGGTAGGTGGTGTTGTGGATAGTTTGGAGGGATGTCAGAAGTTGCAGCGAGACATAGATAGAATGCAAGACTGGGCGGAGAAGTGGCAGATGGACTTCAACCCGGATAAGTGTGTGGTGATCTATTTTGGCAGATCCAATGGGATGAAGCAGCAGTATAATATGAAGGGTACCATTCTTAGCAGTGTAGAGGATCAGAAGGACCTTGGGGTCCGGGTCCATAGGACTCTTAAATCGGCCTCGCAAGTGGAGGATGCGGTCAAGAAGGCGTACGGCGTACTGGCCTTCATTAATCGAGGGATTGAGTTTAGGAGTCGGGAGATAATGCTGCAGCTTTATAGGACCCTGGTTAGACCCCACTTGGAGTACTGCGCGCAGTTCTGGTCACCTCATTACAGGAAAGATGTTGAAGCCATTGAAAGGGTGCAGAGGAGATTTACAAGGATGTTGCCTGGATTGGGGGGCATGCCTTATGAGGATAGGTTGAGGGAGCTTGGTCTCTTCTCCCTGGAGAGACGAAGGATGAGAGGTGACCTGATAGAGGTTTACAAGATGTTGAGAGGTCTGGATAGGGTAGACTCCCAGAGGCTATTTCCAAGAGCTGAAATGGTTGCTACGAGAGGACACAGGTTTAAGGTGCTGGGGGGTAGGTACAGAGGAGATGTCAGGGGTAAGTTTTTCACTCAGAGGGTGGTGGGTGAGTGGAATCGGCTGACGTCGGTGGTGGTGGAGGCAAACTCGTTGGGGTCTTTTAAGAGACTTCTGGATGAGTACATGGGATTTAATGGGATTGAGGGCTATAGATAGGCCTAGAGGTGGGGATGTGATCGGCGCAACTTGTGGGCCGAAGGGCCTGTTTGTGCTGTGGCTTTCTATGTTCTATGTTCTATGTGGTCATCTCTGGTACGTTGCCGGTGCCACGTGATAGCGAGTTGAGGAACAGGGAGAGAATGCAGTTAAACATGTGGTTGCAGGGATGGTGTAGGAGGGAGGGTTTCAGATACGTGGATAATTGGAACACATTCTGGGGAAGGTGGGACCTGTACAAACAGGACGGGGTGCATCTGAACCAGAGGGGCACCAATATCCCAGGAGGGAAATTTGTTACGGCTCTTCAGGGGGGTTTAAACTAATTTGTCAGGGGAGTGGGAAAAGGAGTTGTAGTCCAGAAGTCAGTGAGGGTGGTGAGGTATTGGGGAAGGTATCAGGGTCAAGGGTGGGTACCGGTAGACAGGAAGGTGGGTTGAAGTGTGTCTACTTCAATGCAAGGAGCATCCGGAACAAGGGAGATGAACTTGGGGCGTGGATTGGTACTTGGGACTACGATGTTGTGGCCATTACGGAGACGTGGGTAGAACAAGGACAGGAATGGCTGTTGGACGTTCCGGGGTATAGATGTTCCAGTAAGTGTAGGGAAGCTGGTAAAAGAGGGGGAGGAGTGGCATTGTTGATCAAGGATAGTTTAACGGCTGCGGAAAGGCACTTCGAGGGGGATCTGCACACTGAGGTAATATGGGCTGAGGTTAGAAATAGGAAAGGAGCGGTCACGTTGTTAGGAGTTTACTATAGGCCCCCAAATAGTAATAGAGATGTGGAGGAAGAAATTGCGAAGCAGATTATGGATATGTGTGGGGGTCACAGGGTAGTTGTCATGGGGGACTTTAACTTTCCAAATATTGATTGGAACCTTTGTCGGTCAAATAGTTCGGATGGGGCAGTTTTTGTGCAGTGTGTGCAGGAGGGTTTCCTGACACAATATGTGGATAGGCCGACAAGAGGTGAGGCCACATTGGATTTGGTACTGGGAAATGAACCGGGCCAAGTGTTAGATTTGGTTGTGGGAGAGCACTTTGGAGATAGTGACCACAATTTGGTGTCTTTTGTTATTGCAATGGAGAGGGATAGGGCCGTACGGCAGGGCAAGGTTTACAATTGGGGGAGAGGTAATTATGATGCGATTCGGCAAGAATTAGGGGGCATAAGTTGGGAACAGAAACTGTCAGAGAAAGGAACTAATGAAAAGTGGAACTTTTTCAAGGAACAAATATGTCCTTGATAGGTATGTCCCTGTCAGGCAGGGAGGAAATGGCCGAGTGAAGGAACCATGGTTCACGAAAGAGGTGGAATGTCTTGTGAAAAGGAAGAGGGAAGCTTATGTAGGGATGAGGAAACAAGGTTCAGATGGCTCGATTGAGGGTTACAAGTTAGCAAGGAATGAGCTGAAAAAGGGGCTTAGGAGAGCTAGGAGGGGACACGAGAAGTCCTTGGCGGGTCGGGTCAAGGAAAACCCCAAGGCTTTTTACTCTTATATGAGGAATAAAAGAATGACCAGGGTGAGGTTAGGGCCGGTCAAGGACAGTAGTGGGAACTTGTGTATGGAGTCAGTAAAGATAGGCGAGGTGATGAATGAATACTTTTCTTCAGTGTTCACCAAGGAGAGGGGCCATGTTTTTGAGGAACAGAAGGTGTTACAGGCTAATAGGCTGGAGGAAATAGATGTTCGGAGGGAGGATGTCCTGGCAGTTTTGAATAAACTGAAGGTTGATAAGTCCCCTGGGCCTGATGAAATGTATCCTAGGATTCTTTGGGAGGCAAGGGATGAGATTGCAGAGCCTTTGACTTTGATCTTTGGGTCCTCGCTGTCCATGGGGATGGTGCCAGAGGACTGGAGAATGGCGAATGTTGTTCCTCTGTTTAAGAAAGGGAATAGAAATGACCCTGGTAATTATAGACCGGTTAGTCTTACTTCGGTGGTTGGTAAATTGATGGAAAAGGTCCTTAGAGATGGGATTTACGACCATTTAGAGAGATGCGGATTAATCCGGGATAGTCAGCACGGATTCGTGAAGGGCAAGTCGTGCCTCACAAATTTGATTGAATTTTTTGAGGAGGTAACTAAGTGTGTTGATGAAGGTAGGGCAGTTGATGTCATATACATGGATTTTAGTAAGGCGTTTGATAAGGTCCCCCATGGTCGGCTTATGATGAAAGTGAGGAGGTGTGGGATAGAGGGAAAGTTGGCCGATTGGATAGGTAACTGGCTGTCTGATCGAAGACAGAGGGAGGTGGTGGATGGAAAATATTCGGATTGGAGGCAGGTTGCTAGCGGAGTGCCGCAGGGATCAGTGCTTGGTCCTCTGCTCTTTGTGATTTTTATTAATGACTTAGAGTAGGGGGCTGAAGGGTGGATCAGTAAATTTGCTGATGACACCAAGATTGGTGGAGTAGTGGATGAGGTGGAGGGCAGTTGTAGGCTGCAAAGAGACATAGATAGGATGCAAAGCTGGGCTGAAAAATGGCAAATGGAGTTTAACCCTGATAAATGTGAGGTGATTCATTTTGGTAGGACTAATTTAAATGTGGATTACAGGGTCAAAGGTAGGGTTCTGAAGACTGTGGAGGAACATAGAGATCTTGGGGTCTATATCCACAGATCTCTAAAGGCTGCCACTCAAGTGGATAGAGCTGTGAAGAAGGCCTATAGTGTGTTAGCTTTTATTCATGATGTGGAGATGCCGGCGTTGGACTGGGGTAAACACAGTAAGAAGTTTAACA
Organism: Mustelus asterias; assembly: GCF_964213995.1. NCBI lineage: Eukaryota > Metazoa > Chordata > Chondrichthyes > Carcharhiniformes > Triakidae > Mustelus > Mustelus asterias. The sequence continues at coordinate 355,726 of NC_135805.1, read as the reverse complement.
ACACCAGGTTAAAGTCCAACAGGTTTATTTGGTAGCAAAAGCCACACAAGTTTTCGGAGCTCTTAGCCCCTTCTTCAGGTGAGTGGGAATTCTGTTCACAAACAGGGCATATAAAGACACAGACTTAATTCACATGAATAATGGTTGGAATGCGAATACTTACAACTAATCAAGTCTTTAAGAAACAAAACAATGTGAGTGGAGAGAGCATCAAGACAGGCTAAAAAGATGTGTATTGTCTCCAGACAAGACAGCCAGTGAAATTCTGTGGGGGTTACAAATAGTGTGCCATGAACCCAATATCCCGGTTGAGGCCGTCCTCGTGTGTGCGGAACTTGGCTATCAGTTTCTGCTCAGCGACTCTGCGCTGTCGTGTGTCGCAAAGGCCGCCTTGGAGAACGCTTACCCGAATATCAGAGGCCGAATGCCCGTGACCGCTGAAGTGCTCCCCAACAGGAAGAGAACAGTCTTGCCTGGTGATTGTCGAGCGGTGTTCATTCATCCGTTGTCGCAGCGTCTGCATAGTTTCCCCAATGTACCATGCCTCGGGACATCCTTTCCTGCAGCGTATCAGGTAGACAACGTTGGCCGAGTTGCAAGAGTATGTACCGTGTACCTGGTGGATGGTGTTCTCACGTGAGATGATGGCATCTGTGTCGATGATCCGGCACGTCTTGCAGAGGTTGCTGTGGCAGGGTTGTGTGGTGTCATGGTCACTGTTCTCCTGAAGGCTGGGTAGTTTGCTGCGGACAATGGTCTGTTTGAGGTTGTGCGGTTGTTTGAAGGCAAGAAGTGGGGGTGTGCGGATGGCCTTGGCGAGATGTTCGTCTTCATCAATGACATGTTGAAGGCTCCTGAGGAGATGCCGTAGCTTCTCCGCTCCGGGGAAGTACTGGACAACGAAGGGTACTCTGTCCACTGTGTCCCGTGTCTTTGATTAGTTGTAAGTATTCGCATTCCAACCATTATTCATGTAAATTAAGTCTGTGTCTTTATATGCTCTGTTTGTGAACAGAATTCCCACTCACCTGAAGAAGGGGCTTGCAGCTCCAAAAGCTTGTGTGGCTTATGCTACCAAATAAACCTGTTGGACTTTAACCTGGTGTTGTTAGCTTTCATTAACAGGGGGTTGGAGTTTAAGAGCCGTGGGGTTATGCTGCAACTGTACAGGACCTTGGTGAGACCACATTTGCAATATTGTGTGCAGTTCTGGTCACCTCACTATAAGAAGAATGCAGAAGCGCTGGAAAGAGTGCAGAGGAGATTTACCAGGATGCTGCCTGGTTTGGAGGGTAGGTCTTATGAGGAAAGGTTGAGGGAGCTAGGGCTGTTCTCTCTGGAGCGGAGGAGGCTGAGGGGAGACTTAATAGAGGTTTATAAAATGATGAAGGGGATAGATAGAGTGAACGTTCAAAGACTATTTCCTCGGGTGGATGGAGCTATTACAAGGGGGCATAACTATAGGGTTCGTGGTGGGAGATATAGGAAGGATATCAGAGGTAGGTTCTTTACGCAGAGAGTGGTTGGGGTGTGGAATGGACTGCCTGCAGTGATAGTGGAGTCAGACACTTTAGGAACATTTAAGCGGTTATTGGATAGGCACATGGAGCACACCAGGATGATAGGGAGTGGGGTAGCTTGATCTTGGTTTCAGATAAAGCTCGGCACAACATCGTGGGCCGAAGGGCCTGTTCTGTGCTGTACTGTTCTATTTCTATTCCACACCCCAACCACTCTCCGCTTTCTGCTTTGTTTTTCTGAGCCCAGGCGTACTCTGTCAGTTTTTTTCGAACTGCGCATGCGCAGTTCAGAGCTCCGATCAGTCCGCCAGCGCTAAGCCCCGCCCACAATGCGAATCGGACCGGAGCTGGCAAAATGCGTATGGGCGCGCTGGAAAGAGGATTCCAGGCGCGGATCTATTTGACGCCCAGATTCGGCACTTATGCTCAAAATGATAAAATTCCCCCCATAGTGTTCAATTCTGGTCGCCACACTACCAGAAGGATGTGGAGGCTTTGGAGAGGGTACAGAAAAGATTTACCAGGATGTTGCCTGGTATGGAGGGCATTAGCTATGAGGAGAGGTTGGAGAAACTTTGTTTGTTCTCGCTGGAACAACGGAGGTTGAGGGGAGACCTGGTAGAAGTCTACAAGATTATGAGGGGCATGGACAGAGTGGATAGTCAGAAGCTTTTTCCCAGGGTGGAAGAATCAATTACTAGGGGGCACAGGTTTAAGGTGCGAGGGGCAAGGTTTAAAGGAGATGTACGAGGCAGATTTTTACACAGAGAGTGGTGGGTGCCTGGAACTCGCTGCTGGGGGAGGTAGTGGAAACTGATACGATAGTGAATTTTAAGGAACGTCTGGACAAATACATGAATAAGATGGGAATGGAGGGATATGCACCCCGGAAGGGTAGGGGGTTTTAGTTCAGTCGGGCAGCACGGTTTGGAGGGCCGAAGGGCCTGTTCCTGTGCTGTAATATTCTTTGTTGTATGTCAGACTCCTATTTATTGACTACAGCTCAGCCTTCAACACCATTATTCCTATGAAACTCATCTCCAAACTCCATGGCCTGGGCCTCAGCACCTCCCTCTGCAACTGGATCCTGAACTTCCTAACCCACAGACCACAATCAGTAAGGATAGGCAACAACACCTCCTCCATGATCATCCCCAACACTGGTGCCCCACAAGGCTGAGTTCTCAGCTCCCTACTATACTCCTTATACACCTACGACTGTGCGGCCAAATTCTCCTCCAATTCGATTTTCAAGTTTGCTGACGACACCACCGTAGTGGGTGGGATCTCAAACAATGACGAGACAGAGTACAGGAATGAGATAGAGAATCTGGTGAACTGGTGCGGCAACAATAATCTCTCCCTCAATGTCAACAAAACAAAGGAGATTATCATCAACTTCAGGGAGCATAGTGGAGAACACGCCCCTGTCTACATCAATGGGGACGAAGTAGAAAGGGTCGAGAGCTTCACGTTTTTAGGTGTCTAGATCACCAAAAACCTGTCCTGGTGCCCCCATGCCGACACTATAGTTAAAAAAGCCCACCAACACCTCTAATTCCTCAGAAGACTAAGGAAATTTGGCATGTCAGTTACCACTCTCACCAACTTCCACAGATGCACCATAGAAAACATTATTTCTGGTTGTATCACAGCTTGGTATGGCTGATGCTCTGCCCAAGACCGCAAGGAACTACAAAATGTCATGAATGTAGCCCAATCCATCATGCAAACCAGTCACCCATCCATTGACTCTGTCTACATTTCCCGCTGCCTCGACAAAGCATCCAGCATAATTAAGGACCCCACGCACCCCGGACATTCTCTCTTCCACCTTCTTCCGTCGGGAAAAAGATATGAAAGTCTGAGGTCACGTTCCAACCTACTCAAGAACAACTTCTTCCCTGCTACCATCAGACTTTTGAATGGACCTACCTCGCATTAATTTGATCTTTCTCTACACCTTAGGTATGACTGTAATACTACACTCTGCACTCTCTCGTTTCCTTCTCTATGAACACTTGCTTTGTCTGTATAGCGCACAAGAAACAATACTTTTCCCTGTATACTAATACATGTGACAATAATAAATCACATCAAATCAAGCCATCACCTGGAGTTCCGCTCCAAGTCACTCACCATCCTGACTTGGAAATATATCACCGTTCCTGAAAACAGATGGAGCTCTGGAGGAATACAGAGAGAGTAGGAAAGATCTCAAACGGGGAGTTAGAAGGGCAAAAAGAGGTCACGAGATGTTCTTGGCAGGCAGGATTAAGGAGAATCCTAAGGGATTCTATTCATACGTTAGGAACAAAAGAGCGCGTTGGTGATTGGTGGGGTATTGGGCGGTTGTAGGGCGGGACTTAGAGGCGGCGGCAGCGTCGTCGTGCGATAAAAAAAAAAACATTTTGGCAGATCCAATGGGATGGAGCAGCAGTATAAAATGAAGGGTACCATTCTTAGCAGTGTAGAGGATCAGAAGGACCTTGGGGTCCGGGTCCATAGGACTCTTAAATCGGCCTCGCAGGTGGAGGATGCGGTCAAGAAGGCGTATGGCGTACTAGCCTTCATTAATCGAGGGATTGAGTTTAGGAGTCGGGAGATAATGCTGCAGCTTTATAGGACCCTGGTTAGACCCCACTTGGAGTACTGCGCGCAGTTCTGGTCACCTCATTACAGGAAAGATGTTGAAGCCATTGAAAGGGTGCAGAGGAGATTTACAAGGATGTTGCCTGGATTGGGGGGCATGCCTTATGAGGATAGGTTGAGGGAGCTTGGTCTCTTCTCCCTGGAGAGACGAAGGATGAGAGGTGACCTGATAGAGGTTTACAAGATGTTGAGGGGTCTGGATAGGGTGGACTCTCAGAGGCTATTTCCAAGGGCTGAAATGGTTGCTACGAGAGGACACAGGTTTAAGGTGCTGGGGGGTAGGTACAGGGGGGATGTCAGGGGTAAGTTTTTCACTCAGAGGGTGGTGGGTGAGTGGAATCGGCTGACGTCGGTGGTGGTGGAGGCAAACTCGTTGGGGTCTTTTAAGAGACTTCTGGATGAGTACATGGGATTTAATGGGATTGAGGGCTATAGATAGGCCTAGAGGTGGGGATGTGATCGGCGCAACTTGTGGGCCGAAGGGCCTGTTTGTGCTGTGACTTTCTATGTTCTATGTTCTAAAAGAGTTGTCAGGGAGAAAATCGGACCTCTCAGGGACAAAGGAGGGGAATTATGCTTAGAACCCAAGGGAATAGGGGAGATCCTAAATGAATACTTTGCATCGGTATTCACGAAGGAGAGGGGCGTGTTAACCGGGAGTGTCTCGGAGGGAGGTGTTGACCCGTTAGAGAAAATCTCCATTACAAGAGAGGAAGTCCAAAGATGTGCGGGTTAGGTTGATTGGCCAGGTTAAAAATTGCCCCTTAGAATCCTAAAATGCGTAGGTTAGAGGGATTAGCGGGTAAATATGTGGGGGTAGGGCTGGGTGGGATTGTGGTCGGTGCAGACTCGATGGGCCGAATGGCCTCCTTCTTCACTGTAGGGTTTCTATGTTTTCTAAGTGTTAGGTTTTTTAGGGAACATTAAAACTGACAAAGCCCCAGGGCCTGATGGCATCTATCCTCGACTGCTCAGGGAGACGAGAGATGAAATTGCTGGGCCTCTGACGGAAATCTTTGTCGCTTCTTTGGACACGGGTGAGGTCCCTGAGGATTGGAGGATAGCGAATGTGGTTCCGTTGTTTAAGAAGGGTAGCAGGGATAACCCAGGAAATTATAGGCCGGTGAGCTTGACTTCCGTGGTCGGGAAGTTGTTGGAGAGGATTCTTAGAGACAGGATGTATGTCCATAAGACCATAAGACCATAAGACATAGGAGCGGAAGTAAGGCCATTCGGCCCATCGAGTCCACTCCACCATTCAATCATGGTTGATTTCAACTCCATTTACCCGCTCTCTCCCCATAGCCCTTAATTCCTCGAGAAATCAAGAATTTATCAATTTCTGTCTTGAAGACGCTCAACGTCTCGGCCTCCACAGCCCTCTGTGGCAATGAATTCCATTTAGAACGAAACAATCTCATTAGTGACAGACAGCATGGTTTTGTAAGAGGGAGGTCGTGCCTTACAAATTTGGTGGAGTTTTTTGAGGAAGTGACAAAAACGGTTGATGAAGGAAGGGCCGTGGATGTCGTCTATATGGATTTCAGTAAGGCATTTGACAAAGTCCCACATGGCAGGTTGGTTAAGAAGGTTAAGGCTCATGGGATACAAGGAGAAGTGGCTAGATGGGTGGAGAACTGGCTTGGCCATAGGAGACAGAGGGTAGTGGTCGAAGGGTCTTTTTCCGGCTGGAGGTCTGTGACCAGTGGTGTTCCGCAGGGCTCTGTACTGGGACCTCTGCTATTTGTGATATATATAAATGATTTGGAAGAAGGTGTAACTGGTGTAATCAGCAAGTTTGCGGATGACACGAAGATGGCTGGAATTGCGGATAGCGAAGAGCATTGTCGGGCAATACAGCAGGATATAGATAGGCTGGAAAATTGGGCGGAGAGGTGGCAGATGGAGTTTAATCCGGATAAATGCGAAGTGATGCATTTTGGAAGAAATAATGTCGGGAGGAGTTATACAATAAATGGCAGAGTCATCAGGAGTATAGAAACACAGAGGGACCTAGGTGTGCAAGTCCACAAATCCTTGAAGGTGGCAACACAGGTGGAGAAGGTGGTGAAGAAGGCATATGGTATGCTTGCCTTTATAGGACGGGATATAGAGTATAAAAGCTGGAGTCTGATGATGCAGCTGTATAGAACGCTGGTTAGGCCACATTTGGAGTACTGCGTCCAGTTCTGGTCGCCGCACTACCAGAAGGACGTGGAGGCGTTGGAGAGAGTGCAGAGAAGGTTTACCAGGATGTTGCCTGGTATGGAGGGTCTTAGCTATGAGGAGAGATTGGGTAGACTGGGGTTGTTCTCCTTGGAAAGACGGAGAATGAGGGGAGATCTAATAGAGGTGTACAAGATTATGAAGGGTATAGATAGGGTGAACAGTGGGAAGCTTTTTCCCAGGTCGGAGGTGACGATCACGAGGGGTCACGGGCTCAAGCTGAGAGGGGCGAAGTATAACTCAGACATCAGAGGGACGTTTTTTACATAGAGGGTGGTGGGGGCCTGGAATGCGCTGCCAAGTAGGGTGGTGGAGGCAGGCACGCTGACATCGTTTAAGACTTACCTGGATAGTCACATGAGCAGCCTGGGAATGGAGGGATACAAACGATTGGTCTTGTTGGACCAAGGAGCGGCACAGGCTTGGAGGGCCGAAGGGCCTGTTTCCTGTGCTGTGCTGTTCTTTGTTCTTTTGTTCCTTCACTGTCACTGGGTCAAAATCCTGGAATTCCCTCCCCAACAGCACTGTGGATGTACTTACACACAGGGACTGCAGCGATTGAAGAAGGCAGCTCACCACATAAATGCAGTGGCTACAAGAACAGGTCAGAGGCTGGGAAACTGCGGCGAGTAAGTCACCTCCTGACTCCCCAAAGCCTCTCCACCATCTACAAGGGACAAGCCAAGAGTGTGATGGAATACTCCCCACTTGCCTGGATGGGTGCAGCTCCAACAACACTCGAGGAGCTTGACACCATCCAGGACAAAGCAGCCCCGCTTGATTGGCACCACATCTGCAAACATCCACTCCCTCCACCACCGATGCTCAGTAGCAGCAGTATGTACTATCTACAAGATGCACCTTTCAAATCCACGACCACTTCTCTCTAGAAGGACAAGGGCAGCAGATAAATGGGAACACCACCATTTGCAAGTTCCCCTCCAAGTCATTCACCGTCCTGATTTGGAAATATATCACCATTCCTTCGCAGTCGCTGTGACAAAACTCTGGAATTCCCTCCCTAATGGCATTGTGGGTCAACCCATAGTACATGGATTGCAGCGATTCAAGAAGGCAGCTCACCACCACTTTCTCAAGAGCAACTAGGGATGGGCAATAAATGCTGGCCAGCCAGCAACATCCATGTCCCATAAATGGATAAAAAATAGGTTGTAAAGGTCATGGCCCAGCCTCAGAGTGGAAACAGACAAAACACAGATAGTGCATGAGAAACGGAGAAAATGATATCTTACCCAGTAAGCCAGAATCCAATGAGAAGGGCTTGTTGGTAAACATACACTCAAATGAGACTAAGTGAAAAACCTTGTTTACTGTGTTGTGAGTTCCAACAATGCGGATATATCTGCAAAGAATTAGAGTCAGTGTCAGGAAAAGTTCATAATTCCATCACATGTCCATACTCTCTGACTCCTACAGGATAAATCTGCTGACAAGTTGCAGCATTGCAGGTTGCAGCGTCGCAGGTTGCAGCGTCGCAGGTTGCAGCGGATAATAGGGTTAATAATAGGATCTGAGAGAGAATTCAGAACAGCATAATACTGAACGATCATGGTAAATACACGTTATTTTGCAAAACCGATGTTGACAATAAATCTAACATTAACTCGAGCTGAAGAAATGGAATTGAGAGAAATTTCGCAGTTAGCACAAGAATCACACTTCACAGATCCCAAATCTCAAAACCTTGGTCAGAAAACTTGCAAACGATATTTTACATTTTAAATGATCTCCTGCTACACTAGTGGTCCCCTTGCAGTCTGCTTCACAGACAACACAAGCAGTGTGAAGTAAGTAGATCAATTCACTCTGCTTAACCCTGGGCTTCCTCTTTAATTCAGTCCCCTCGATTATTTAATGCAGATTATTCAACTTCAGTTTATTTGCATCTTTCAGAATCCGGAAAACATTGAGATGGTTACGTTACAACTTTCTTTTCTCCATCTTCAAACATACTGGACCTGGTATTGGGGAATGAGCCCAGTCAGACGGTCGATGTTTCAGTCGGGGAGCAGTTCGGGAACAGTGACCACAATTCAGTAAGCTTTAAGATGGATAAAGATAAGTGCAGTCCTCAAGTGAAGGTGCTAAATTGGGGGAAGGCTAATTACAACAATATTAGGCAGGAACTGAAGAAAGTAGATTGGGGGCAGATGTTTGAGGGCAAATCAACATCTGGCATGTGGGAGGCTTTCAAGTGTAAGTTGATAGGGATTCCTGTAAGGATGAAGGATATGTATGGCAAGTTTTGGGAACCTTGGATAACGAGAGATATTGTGAGGCTAGTCAAAGAGAAAAAGGAAGCATTTGTCAAAGCTAGGAGGCTGGGAACACACGAAGCAAGTGTGGAATACAAGGAAAGTAGAAAGAAACTTAAGCAAGGAGTAAGGAGGGCTAAAAGGGGTCATGAAAAAGCATTGGCCAGCAGGATTAAGAAAAATACCGAAGCTTTTTACACATATATAAAGAGCAAGAGGGTAGCCAGGGAGAGGGTTGGCCCACTCAAGGACAAGGGAGGGAATCTATGTGTGGAGCCAGAGGAAATGGATGAGGTATTAAATGAGTACTTTGCGTCAGTATTCACCAAAGAGAAGGACTTGGTGGATGATGTGTAGATAGTTTGATTCATGTTGAGGTCAAAAAGGAGATGGTATTGGGGTTCTTGAGAAACATTAAGGTAGACAAGTCTCCAGAGCCTGATGGGATATTCCCCAGAATACTGAGAGAGGCAAGAGAGGAAATTGAGGGGCCTTGAGATAAATCTTTGTATCCTCACTGGCTACAGGGGAGGTCATGATGTGGAGATGCCAGCGTTGGACTGGGGTAAACACAGTAAGAAGTCTAACAACACCAGGTTAAAGTCCGACTGGTTTATTTGGTAGCAAATGCCACTCGCTTTCGGAGCGCTGCCCCTTCGTCAGGTGGAGTGAGAGATGTGCTCACAAACAGGGCATACAGAGACACAAACTCCCAAAGTTTATTCATGTAAATTGAGTTTGTGTCTTTGTGCCCTGTTTGTGATCAGAACTCCCACCCACCTGACGAAGGAACAGCCTGTTCCGAAAGCTAGTGGCTTTTGCTACCAAATAAACCTGTTGGACTTTAATCTGGTGTTGTTAGACTTCTTACTCAGTCAAAGAAGACAGAGGGTGGCAGCGGAAGGGTGCGTTTCTGAATGGAGGGCTGTGACAAGTGTGTTCCTCAGGGATCAGTGCTGGGACCTTTGCTGTTTGTAAAATATATAAATGATTTAGAGGAAAATGTAACTGGATTGATTAGAAAGTTTGCGGACGACACAAAGGTTGGGGGATTTGCGGATAGCGATGAGGATCAGAGGATACAGCAGGATATAGATCGGTTGGAGGCTTGGGCGGAGAGATGGCAGATGGAGTTTAATCTGGACAAATAAAGAACAAAGAATAATACAGCACAGGAACAGGCCCTTCAGCCCTCCAAGCCCGTTCCGCTCCCTGGCCCAAACTAGACCATTCTTTTGTATCCCTCCATTCCAACTCTGTTCATGTGGCTATCTAGATAAGTCTTAAACGTTCCCAGTGTGTCCGCCTCCACCACCTTGCCCGGCAGCGCATTCCAGGCCCCCACCACCCTCTGCGTAAAATACGTCCTTCTGATATCTGTGTTAAACCTCCCCCCCCTCACCTTGAACCTATGACCCCTCGTGAACGTCACCAGCGACCTGGGAAAGAAGGAAATTAGGAGAGCCAGAAGGGGTCACGAGAAGGCCCTGGCAGGTAAGATTAAGGAGAACCCTAAGGTGTTCTATAAATATGTGAAGAGTAAAAGGATGAGACGTGACGGAATAGGGCCTATAAAAGGTGAAGGCGGGAAAGTCTGTACGGAACCAGTAGAAATAGCAGAGGTGCTCAATGAGTATTTTGCCTCGGTTTTCACAGAGGAGAAAGACCTGGGTGGATGTACTGCGGGTGTGCGGTGGACCGAAAGGACTGAGTATGTGGACTTGAAGAAAGAGGTTGTGCTGGAATCTTTGAATGGCATCAAGATAGATAAGTCGCTGGGTCCGGATGGGATGTACCCCAGGTTACTGTGGGAGGCGAGGGAAGAGATTGCAGAGCCTCTGGCGATGATCTTTGCATCAGCGATGGAGAGGGGGGAGGTGCCGGAGGATTGCGGATGTGGTTCCTATTTTCAAGAAGGGGAATAGGGATAGCCCAGGAAATTACCGACCGGTGAGTCTAACCTCAGTGGTTGGTAAGCTGATGGAGAAGATCCTGAGGGACAGGATTTATGAGCATTTAGAGGTTTAGTCTGCTCAAGAATGCTCAGCATGGCTTTGTCAAAGGCAGATCGTGCCTTACGAGCCTGGTGGAGTTCTTCGAAAATGTGACCAAACACATTAAGAACATAGAACATAGAACATAGAACATTACAGCGCAGAACAGGCCCTTCGGCCCACGATGTTGCACCGACCAGTTAAAAAAAAACTGTGACCCTCCAACCTAAACCAATTTCTTTTCGTCCATGAACCTATCTACGGATCTCTTAAACGCCCCCAAACTAGGCGCATTTACAACTGATGCTGGCAGGGCATTCCAATCCCTCACCACCCTCTGGGTAAAGAACCTACCCCTGACATCGGTTCTATAACTACCCCCCCTCAATTTAAAGCCATGCCCCCTCGTGCTGGATTTCTCCATCAGAGGAAAAAGGCTATCACTATCCACCCTATCTAAACCTCTAATCATCTTATATGTTTCAATAAGATCCCCTCTTAGCCGCCGCCTTTCCAGCGAAAACAATCCCAAATCCCTCAGCCTCTCCTCATAGGATCTCCCCTCCATACCAGGCAACATCCTGGTAAACCTCCTCTGCACCCTCTCCAAAGCCTCCACATCCTTCCTGTAATGTGGGGACCAGAACTGCACACAGTACTCCAAGTGCGGCCGCACCAGAGTTGTGTACAGTTGCAACATAACGCTACGACTCCTAAATTCAATCCCCCTACCAATAAACGCCAAGACACCATATGCCTTCTTAACAACCTTATCTACTTGATTCCCAACTTTCAGGGATCTATGCACACATACACCTAGATCCCTCTGCTCCTCCACACTATTCAAAGTCCTCCCGTTAGCCCTATACTCAACACATCTGTTATTCCTACCAAAGTGAATTACCTCACACTTCTCCGCATTAAACTCCATCCGCCACCTCTCGGCCCAACTTTGCAACCTGTCTAAGTCTTCCTGCAAACTACGACACCCTTCCTCACTGTCTACCACACCACCGACTTTGGTGTCATCAGCAAATTTGCTAATCCACCCAACTATACCCTCATCCAGATCATTAATAAATATTACAAACAGCAGTGGCCCCAAAACAGATCCTTGAGGTACACCACTTGTAACCGCACTCCATGATGAATATTTACTATCAACCACCACCCTCTGTTTCCTATCCGCTAGCCAATTCCTGATCCAATTTCCTAGATCACCCCCAATCCCATACATCTGCATTTTCTGCAGAAGCCTACCATGGTGAACCTTATCAAACGCCTTACTAAAATCCATATATACCACGTCCACTGCCTTGCCCCCATCCACCTCCTTGGTCACTTTCTCAAAAAACTCAATAAGGTTAGTAAGGCACGACCTACCTGCCACAAAACCATGCTGACTATCACCTATCAATTCATTACTCTCCAAATAACTATAAATCCTATCCCTTATAATTTTTTCCAACATCTTGCCGACAACAGAAGTGAGACTCACCGGTCTATAATTCCCGGGGAAGTCTCTGTTCCCCTTCTTAAACAATGGGACAACATTCGCTAACCTCCAATCTTCTGGTACTATACCAGAGGCCAACGACGACCTGAAGATCAGAGCCAGAGGCTCTGCAATCACTTCTCTTGCCTCCCAGAGAATCCTTGGATAAATCCCATCCGGACCAGGGGATTTATCTATTTTCAGACCCTCCAGAATATCCTGCACATCCTCCTTATCAACTGTAATACTGTCTATTCTACTCCCTTGCAACCCAGTGTCCTCCTCAGCTATATTCATGTCCCCTTGCGTGAACACCGAAGAGAAAGTCAGCATGGATTTAGTAAGGGGAGGTCGTGCCTGACAAACCTGTTAGAGTTCTTTGAAGAGATAACAAATAGGTTAGACCAAGGAGAGCCAATGGATGTTATCTATCTTGACTTCCAAAAGGCCTTTGACAAGGTGCCTCACGGGAGACTGCTGAGTAAAATAAGGGCCCATGGTATTCGAGGCAAGGTACTAACATGGATTGACGATTGGCTGTCAGACAGAAGGCAGAGAGTTGGGATAAAAGGTTCTTTCTCAGAATGGCAACCGGTGACAAGTGGTGTCCCGCAGGGTTCAGTGTTGGGGCCACAGCTGTTCTCTTTATATATTAACGATCTAGATGACGGGACTGGGAGCATTCTGGCCAAGTTTGCCGATGATACAAAGATAGGTGGAGGGGCAGGTAGTATTGAGGAGGTGGGGAGGCTGCAGAAAGATTTAGACAGTTTAGGAGAGTGGTCCAAGAAGTGGCTGATGAAATTCAACGTGGGCAAGTGCGAGGTCGTACACTTTGGAAAAAAGAATAGGGGCATGGACTATTTTCTAAACGGTGACAAAATTCATAATGCTAAAGTGCAAAGGGACTTGGGAGTCCTAGTCCAGGATTCTCTAAAGGTAAACTTGCAGGTTGAGTCCGTAATTAAGAAAGCAAATGTAATGTTGTCATTTATCTCAAGAGGCTTGGAATACAAAAGCAGGGATGTACTTCTGAGGCTTTATAAAGCACTGGTTAGGCCCCATTTGGAGTACTGTGAGCAATTTTGGGCCCCACACCTCAGGAAGGACATACTGGCACTGGAGCGGGTCCAGCGGAGATTCACACGGATGATCCCAGGAATGGTAGGCCTGACATACGATGAACGTCTGAGGATCGTGGGATTATATTCATTGGAGTTTAGGAGGTTGAGGGGAGATCTGATAGAAACTTACAAGATAATGAACGGCTTAGATAGGATGGACGTAGGGAAGTTGTTTCCATTAACAGGGGAGACTAGGACGCGGGGGCACAGCCTTAGAATAAAAGGGAGTCACTTTAGAACAGAGATGAGGAGAAATTTCTTCAGCCAGAGAGTGGTGGGTCTGTGGAATTCATTGCCACAGAGGGCTGTGGAGGCCGAGACGTTGAGCGTCTTCAAGACAGAAATTGATAAATTCTTGATTTCTCGAGGAATTAAGGGCTATGGGGAGAGAGCGGGTAAATGGAGTTGAAATCAACCATGATTGAATGGTGGAGTGGACTCGATGGGCCGAATGGCCTTACTTCCGCTCCTATGTCTTATGGTCTTAAATATTGGTTCAATGCTTCACCAATCTCCTCCGGTTCCACACATAACTTCCCTCTGCCATCTATAACTGGCCCTAAACTTGCCCTAACCAACCTTCTGTTCTTGACATACCTATAGAACGCCTTAGGATTCTCTTTAACCCTATCCGCCAAAGTCTTCTCATGTCCCCTTTTAGCCCTTCTAAGCTCGCTCTTCAACTCCCTCTTAGCCAATCTAAAGCTTTCTAGTGCACTACCCGAGTGCTCACGTCTCATCCGAACATAAGCCTCCTTTTTCTTTTTAACCAACAAAGAAACTTTTTTGGTGCACCACGGTTCCCTAGCCCTACCAATTCCTCCTTGCCTGACAGGGACATACCTATCACAGACTCGCAGTAGCTGCTCCTTGAAAAAACTCCACATGTCGGACGTTCCCAGTCCCTGTAATCTCCTAGTCCAACCTATGTTTCCTAATTCTCTCCTAATAGCCTCATAATTACCCTTCCCCCAGCTAAAACCACTGGCCCGAGGTTCATGCCTATCCCTTTCCATCACTAAGGTGAACGTAACCGAATTGTGGTCACTATCACCAAAATGCACACCAACTTCCAAGTCTAGCACCTGGTCTGGCTCATTTCCCAGCACCAGATCCAATATAGCCTCACCTCTAGTTGGCCTGTCTACATACTGAGTCAAAAAACCTTCCTGCACGCTTTGAACAAAAACTGACCCCTCTAACGAGCTAGAGCTATAACAATTCCAGTCAATATTAGTCAAGTTAAAATCCCCCATAACAATTGCCCTATTACTTTCACTCCTAAGCAGGATTGACTCCGCAATCCTTTCCTCAACCTCTCTAGAACTTTTAGGAGGTCTATAAAAGACTCCCAACAGGGTGACCTCTCCTCTCCTATTTCTAATCTCCGCCCATACTACCTCAACAGATAAGTCCTCATCAAACCTCCTCTCTGACACTGTGATACAATCTCTGACCAATAATGCTACCCCTCCCCCTCTTCTACCTCCTTCCCTACTTCGACAAAAACATTTGAACCCCGGGACCTGCAGCATCCATTCCTGCCCCTGCTCTATCCATGTCTCTGAAATAGCCACAACATCGAAGTCCCAGGTACTGATCCACGCTGCAAGTTCACCCACTTTATTGCGAATACTCCTGGCATTGAAGTATACACATTTCAAACCCTGCTCCACCCCACCTCTGCAATGCCGTGCATTGCAGTCCCCATCCATGCATCCCTCACTTTCAGCCCCACTACTCAGGATCCCTCCCCCCCCCCGAATCAGTTTAAACCTCCCTGCATGGCCTTAGCAAATTTACCCCCCAGGATATTGGTCCCCTTCTGATTAAGGTGTAGACCATCCTTCTCATAGAGGTCACACCTTCCCCAGTACGAGCCCCAATTGCTTAAGTACCTGAACCCCTCCCTCCTGCACCATCCCCTCAGCCATGAATTCAAACCTTCCCTCTCCCTATTCCTCTCTAAACTATCCCGTGGTACAGGCAAGAGTCCAGAGATAACCACTCTGTCAGTCTTGGCCTTTAGTTTCCACCCCAACTCCATAAATCCCTGCCTAATATCCCCTTCCCCTATCCTCCCTATGTCGTGTGTCCCCACATGTACAATAACTTGTGGTTTATCTCCCTCCCCCCTAAGAGTCCTGAATACCCTGTCAGATACATCCCGGACCCCAGCCCCTGGTAGGCAACACACCAACCCTGAGTCCCTACCTTTAGTTCCGACCCTCCTATCTGTCCCCTTAATTGTGGAGTCCCCAATCACAAGGCCCAGTCTTTTACAGCCCCTAACCACCTGAGCTTTCTCACTCGGCTCACCCCCAGAGATCTGCTCTCTATGCTCAGTTGATTCCTCCTCAACTGTAGCCTCCAGCACCGAAAACCTATTATGGAGGGGAACCGCCCCAGGGGATTGTCTTCCCGATTGCTTCTTACCCCTCCTCCTGGCATTCACCCAAGCCTCATTTCTAGGAGTTACTATTTCTCTATAACTCCTATCAACTTCCACCTCCGCCTCCCGAATTATGCGGAGTTCCTCTAACTCCCCCTCCATCTCCTTTACACGCTCCTCCAGAAGCTGCAATCTAATGCACTTCTTACAACTAAAATCTCCTGAAACACTACTGGATTTCCTCACCACATACATCCCACAGGAGATGCAGCATACTGCCTGAACTGCCATCCCTGAAGCCATTACCAGCAAGAAAAAAAGAAAACAAAAAACTTCCCCACACTTATAATTAGGTTAGAGGAGGATGGAAGGGTGGGATCCTCTACCAGTGTAGAGGATCGGGTATCTCCTCTGCACCAATTTATAGGGCTAGGGGCCCGAGAGAAAAAAAAACTACAGCTACCGGCAGGCTTCGCGATGCGGCCTTCCGGTTTCCGTTAATTACAAAAAACCTCCCGAAAATTAGACAAAAAAAAACCCCAGAATTTACTCACAGTCCGCGCTCTCTCTCTCACCGCTCACAGTCTCCACCCCGCAGGTCCGCTCCCAGAGGAACACTGAGGCCGATACCCCGAGGCGAGTACTTATAAGGTAAGTGAGAGAAAAAAAAAACTACAGCTACCGGCAGGCTTCGCGATGCGGCCTTCCGGTTTCCGTTAATTACAAAAAACCTCCCGAAAATTAGACAAAAAAAAACCCAGAATTTACTCACAGTCCGCGCTCTCTCTCTCACCGCTCACAGTCTCCACCCCGCAGGTCCGCTCCCAGAGGAACACAGCATATCTCCCACTCTACCATTACCACAGCATATACCCCACTCTACCATTACCACAGCATATCTCCCACTCTACCATTGCCACAGCATATCCCCCTCTCTACCATTACCACAGCATATACCGCACTCTACCATTACCACGGCATATACCCCACTCTACCATTACCACAGCATATCCCCCACTCTACCATTACTGCAGCATATCCCCCACTCTACCATTACCACAGCATATCCCCCACTCTACCATTACCACAGCATATCCCCCACTCTACCATTACCACAGCATATCCCCCACTCTACCATTACCACAGCATATCTCCCACTCTACCATTACCACAGCATATCTCCCACTCTACCATTGCCACATCATATCCCCCACTCTACCATTACCACAGTATATTCCACACTCTACCATTACCGCAGCATATACATCACTCTACCATTACCACAGCATATCCCCCACTCTACCTTTACCACGGCATATACCCCACTCTACCATTACCGCAGCATATCTCCCACTCTAAGATTACCACAGCATATCTCCCACTCTAGCATTACCACAGCATATCCCCCACTCTACCATTACCACAGCATACCACCCACTCTACCAATACCACAGCATATCTCCCACTCTACCATTACCGCAGCATGTACCGCACTCTCCAATTACCATAGAATATACAGCACTCTACCATTATGGCAGCATGTCTCCCACTCTACCATTACCGCAACATATACCACACTCTACCATTACCACAGCATATACCGCACTCTACCATTACCACAGCATATACCCCACTCTACCATTACCGCAGCATATCTCCCACTCTAAGATTACCACGGCATATCTCCCACTCGACCATTACCGCAGCATATCTCCCACACTACCATTACCGCAGCATATCCCCCACTCTACTATTACTGCAGAATATCCCCCACTCTACCGTTACCACAGCATATCCCCCACTCTACCATTACCGCAGCATATCTCCCACTCTACCATTACCGCAGCATATCTCCCACTCTACGATTACCGCAGCATATCTCCCACTCTACCGCAACCCCATTAGAGAGAATCTCCATTACAAGGGAGGAACTGTGAGTTTTTTAGGTAACATTAAAACTGACAAATTCCCCGGGGCCTGGTGGCATCTATCTTAGACTGCCCAGGGGACAAGAGATGAAATTGCTGGGGCTCTGACGGAAATCTTTGTCTCTTCATTGGACACAGGTGAGGTCCCTGAGGATTGGAGGATAGTGAATGTGGTCCCGTTGTTTAAGAAGGGTAGCAGGGATTACCCGGGTCATTATAGGCCAGTGAGCTTGACGTCCGTGGTAGGGAAGTTGTTGGAGAGGATTCTTAGAGACAGGATGTATGCGCATTTAGAATGGAACAATCTCATTAGTGACAGACAGCATGGTTTTGTAAGAGGGAGATCATGCCTGACAAATTTGGTGGAGTTTTTTGAGGAAGTGACGAAAACGGTTGACGAAGGAAGGGTCATGGATGTCGTCTATATGGATTTCAGTAAGGCATTTGACAAAGTCCTTCATGGCAGGTTGGTTCAGAAGGTCAAGGCTCATGGGATACATGGAGAGGTGGCTGGATGGGTAGAAAACTGGCTTGGCCATAGGAGACAGAGGGTAGTGGTCGAAGGGTCTTTTTCCGGCTGGAGGTCTGTGACCAGTGGTGTTCATGATGTGGAGATGCCGGCGTTGGACTGGGGTAAACACAGTAAGAAGTTTAACAACACCAGGTTAAAGTCCAACAGGTTTATTTGGTAGCAAAAGCCACACAAGCTTTCGAGGCTCTGAGCCCCTTCTTCAGGTGAGTGGGAATTCTGTTCACAAACAGAACTTATAAGACACAGACTCAATTTACATGAATAATGGTTGGAATGCGAATACTTACAACTAATCCAGAAGCGGAGAAGCTACGGCATCTCCTCCGGAGCCTTCAACATGTCATTGATGAAGACGAACATCTCGCCAAGGCCATCCCCACACCCCCACTTCTTGCCTTCAAACAACCGCACAACCTCAAACAGACCATTGTCCGCAGCAAACTACCCAGCCTTCAGGAGAACAGTGACCAAGACACCACACAACCCTGCCACAGCAACCTCTGCAAGACGTGCCGGATCATCGACACAGATGCCATCATCTCACGTGAGAACACCATCCACCAGGTACACGGTACATACTCTTGCAACTCGGCCAACGTTGTCTACCTGATACGCTGCAAGAAAGGATGTCCCGAGGCATGGTACATTGGGGAAACTATGCAGACGCTGCAACAACGGATGAATGAACACCGCTCGACAATCACCAGGCAAGACTGTTCTCTTCCTGTTGGGGAGCACTTCAGCGGTCACGGGCATTCGGCCTCTGATATTCGGGTAAGCGTTCTCCAAGGCGGCCTTCGCGACACACGACAGCGCAGAGTCGCGGAGCAGAAACTGATAGCCAGGTTCCGCACACACAAGGACGGCCTCAACCGGGATATTGGGTTTATGTCACACTATTTCACATAAATATTTCTGCTTTTTTCCTCCTGAGTCTTTATCATGCGATCCTAGAATCAGAATTTATGTCACACTATTTGTAACTCCCACAGTTGCGTGGACCTGCAGAGTTTCACTGGCTGTCTTGTCTGGAGACAATACACATCTTTTTAGCCTGTCTTGATGCTCTCTCCACTCCCATTGTTTTGTTTCTTAAAGACTGGATTAGTTGTAAGTATTCGCATTCCAACCATTATTCATGTAAATTGAGTCTGTGTCTTATAAGTTCTGTTTGTGAACAGAATTCCCACTCACCTGAAGAAGGGGCTCAGAGCCTCGAAAGCTTGTGTGGCTTTTGCTACCAAATAAACCTGTTGGACTTTAACCTGGTGTTGTTAAACTTCTTACCAGTGGTGTTCCACAGGGCTCTGTACTGGGACCTCTGCTATTTGTGATATATATAAATGATTTGGAAGAAGGTGTAACTGGTGTAATCAGCAAGTTTGCGGATGACAGGAAGGTGGCTGGACTTGCGGATAGCGATGAACATTGTCGGGCAATACAGCAGGATATAGATAGGCTGGAAAATTGGGCGGAGAGGTGGCAGATGGAATTTAATCCAGATAAATGCAAAGTGATGCATTTTGGAAGAACTGATGCTGGGGGGAGTTATACAATAAATGGCAGAGCCATCAAGAGTATAGAAACGCAGAGGGACCGAGGTGTGCAAGTCCACAAATCCTTCAAGGTGGCAGCACAGGTAGAGAAGTTGGTGAAGAAGGCATGTGGTATGCTTGCCTTTATAGGATGGGGTATAGAGTATAAAAGCTGGAGTCTGATGATGCAGCTGTATAGAACGCTGGTTAGGCCACATTTGGAGTACTGCGTCCAGTTCTGGTCGCCGCACTACCAGAAGGACGTGGAGGCTTTAGAGAGAGTGCAGAGAAGGTTTACCAGGATGTTGCCTGGTATGGAGGGTCTTAGCTATGAGGAGAGATTGGGTAAACTGGGCTTGTTCTCCCTGGAAAGATGGAGAATGAGGGGAAACCTAATAGAGGTGTACAATATTATGAAGGGTATAGATAGGGTGAAAAGTGGGAAGCTTTTTCCCAGGTTGGAGGTGACGATCACGAGGGGTCACGGGCTCAAGCTGAGAGGGGCGAAGTATAACTCAGACATCAGAGGGACATTTTTTACACAGAGGGTGGTGGGGGCCTGGAATGAGCTGCCAAGTAGGGTGGTGGAGGCAGGCACGCTGACATTGTTTAAGACTTACCTGGATAGTCACATGAGCAGCCTGGGAATGGAGGGATACAAACGATTGGTCTCGTTGGACCAATGAGCAGCACAGGTTTGGAGGGCCGAAGGGGCTGTTTCCTGTGCTGTACTGTTAGAACATAGAACATAGAACATAGAACATTACAGCGCAGAACAGGCCCTTCGGCCCACGATGTTGCACCGACCAGTTAAAAAAAAAACAGTGACCCTCCAACCTAAACCAATTTCTTTTCGTCCATGAACCTATCTACGGATCTCTTAAACGCCCCCAAACTAGGCGCATTTACTACTGATGCTGGCAGGGCATTCCAATCCCTCACCACCCTCTGGGTAAAGAACCTACCCCTGACATCGGTTCTATAACTACCCCCCCTCAATTTAAAGCCATGCCCCCTCGTGCTGGATTTCTCCATCAGAGGAAAAAGGCTATCACTATCCACCCTATCTAAACCTCTAATCATCTTATATGTTTCAATAAGATCCCCTCTTAGCCGCCGCCTTTCCAGCGAAAACAATCCCAAATCCCTCAGCCTCTCCTCATAGGATCTCCCCTCCATACCAGGCAACATCCTGGTAAACCTCCTCTGCACCCTCTCCAAAGCCTCCACATCCTTCCTGTAATGTGGGGACCAGAACTGCACACAGTACTCCAAGTGCGGCCGCACCAGAGTTGTGTACAGTTGCAACATAACGCTACGACTCCTAAATTCAATCCCCCTACCAATAAACGCCAAGACACCATATGCCTTCTTAACAACCTTATCTACTTGATTCCCAACTTTCAGGGATCTATGCACACATACACCTAGATCCCTCTGCTCCTCCACACTATTCAAAGTCCTCCCGTTAGCCCTATACTCAACACAACTGTTATTCCTACCAAAGTGAATTACCTCACACTTCTCCGCATTAAACTCCATCCGCCACCTCTCGGCCCAACTTTGCAACCTGTCTAAGTCTTCCTGCAGACTACGACACCCTTCCTCACTGTCTACCACACCACCGACTTTGGTGTCATCAGCAAATTTGCTAATCCACCCAACTATACCCTCATCCAGATCATTAATAAATATTACAAACAGCAGTGGCCCCAAAACAGATCCCTGAGGTACACCACTTGTAACCGCACTCCATGATGAATATTTACTATCAACCACCACCCTCTGTTTCCTATCCGCTAGCCAATTCCTGATCCAATTTCCTAGATCACCCCCAATCCCATACATCTGCATTTTCTGCAGAAGCCTACCATGGTGAACCTTATCAAACGCCTTACTAAAATCCATATATACCACGTCCACTGCCTTGCCCCCATCCACCTCCTTGGTCACTTTCTCAAAAAACTCAATAAGGTTAGTAAGGCACGACCTACCTGCCACAAAACCATGCTGACTATCACCTATCAATTCATTACTCTCCAAATAACTATAAATCCTATCCCTTATAATTTTTTCCAACATCTTGCCGACAACAGAAGTGAGACTCACCGGTCTATAATTCCCGGGGAAGTCTCTGTTCCCCTTCTTAAACAATGGGACAACATTCGCTAACCTCCAATCTTCTGGTACTATACCAGAGGCCAACGACGACCTGAAGATCAGAGCCAGAGGCTCTGCAATCACTTCTCTTGCCTCCCAGAGAATCCTTGGATAAATCCCATCCGGACCAGGGGATTTATCTATTTTCAGACCCTCCAGAATATCCTGCACATCCTCCTTATCAACTGTAATACTGTCTATTCTACTCCCTTGCAACCCAGTGTTCTTTGTTCTTTGTTCATACCCCACTCTACCATTACCGCAGCATATTCCCCACTCTACCATTACCACGGCATGTCCCCCACTCTACCATTACCACAGCATGTCCCCCACTCTACCATTTCCACGGCATATACCCCACTCTACCATTACCCCGGCATGTCCCCCACTCTACCATTACCGCAGAATATACCGCACTCTACCATTACCACAGCATATACCCAACTCTACCATTACCACGGCATATACCGCACTCTACCATTAGAAACATAGATAGAAACATAGGAAACTACAGCACAAAACAGGCCCTTTGGCCCCACAAGTTGTGCCGAACATATCCCTACCTTCTAGGGCTACCTATAACCCTCCATCCTATTAAGTCCCATGTACTCATCCAGGAGTCTCTTAAAAGACCCTATTGAGTTTGCCTCCACCACCACTGACGGCAGCCGATTCCACTCGCCCACCACCCTCTGTGTGAAAAACTTCCCCCTAACATTTCCCCTGTACCTCCCCCCCAGCACCTTAAACCTGTGTCCTCTCGTAGCAGCCATTTCCACCCTGGGAAAAAGCCTCTGAGAGTCCACCCAATCTATGCCTCTCAACATCTTATATACCTCTATTTCGTCTCCTCTCATCCTACGTTTCTCCAAGGAGAAAAGACCGAGCTCCCTCAGCCTATCCTCATAAGGCATGCCACTCAATCCATGTAACATCCTTGTAAATCTCCTCTGCACCCTTTCAATCTTTTCCACATCCTTTCTGTAATGAGGCGACCAGAACTGAGCACAGTACTCCAAGTGGGGTCTGACGAGGGTCTTATATAGCTGCATCATTATCCCCGGACTCCTAAACCCAATCCCTCGATTGATAAAGGCCAGCACACCATACGCCTTCTTAACCACCTCCTAAACCTGCGGGGCCGATTTTAGAGTCCTATGGACCCAGACCCCAAGGTCCTTCTGATCCTCTACCGTACTAAGAGTCTTTCCCGTTATATTGTACTCCTTCATCCCATTCGACCTGCCAAAATGGACCACGACGCCTTTATCTGGGTTGAAGTCCATCTGCCACTTCTCCGCCCAGCCTTGCATCCTATCTATGTCCCTCTGCAACTTCTGACATCCCTCCAGACTATCCACAACCCCACCAACCTTCGTGTCGTCGGCAAACTTACCAACCCATCCCTCCACTTCCTCATCCAGGTCATTTATGAAAATGACAAACAGCAAGGGTCCCAGAACAGATCCCTGGGGCACACCACTGGTGACCGACCTCCATTTGGAAAAAGACCCATCTATACCCACTCTCTGCATCCTTTGGGCAAGCCAGTTCTGGATCCACAGGGCAGGAGCCCCTTGGATCCCATGCCGTCTCACTTTTTCTCGAAGCCTTGCATGGGGGACCTTATCGAACGCCTTGCTAAAATCCATGTAAACCACATCTACCGCTTGCCCTTCGTCAATGTGTTTAGTCACATTTTCGAAGAACTCCACCAGGCTCATAAGGCACGATCTGCTTTTGACAAAGCCATGCTGAGTATTCTTGAACATACTAAACCTCTCTAAATGCTCATAAATCTGGTCCCTCAGGATCTTCTCCATCAGCTTACCAACCACTGAGGTTAGGCTCACCGGTCGGTAATTTCCTGGGCTATCCCTATTCCCCTTCTTGAAAATAGGAACCACATCCGCAATCCTCCAATCTTCAGGCACCTCTCCCGTCTCCATCGACGATGCAAAGATCATCGCCAGAGGCTCTGCAATCTCTTCCCTCGCCTCCCACAGTAACCTGGGGTACATCCCATCCAGACCCGGCGACTTATCTATCTTGATGCCATTCAAAGATTCCAGCACAACCTCTTTGTTAAAGTCCACATACTCAATCTTTTCAGTCCACCGCAAGCCCACAGTGCATCCACCCATGTCCTTCTCCTCTGTGAAAACTGAGGCAAAATACTCATTTAGCACCTCTGCCATTTCTACTGGTTCTGTACTGATTTTCCTGCCTTCACCTTTTATAGGCCCTATTCCTTCACGTCTCATCCTTTTACTCTGCACGTATTTATAGAACGCCTTTGGGTTTTCCTTAATTCTACTTTCCAAGGCCTTCTCGTGACCCCTTCTGGCTCTCCTAATTTCCTTCTTTAGTCCCTTCCTACAAGCTGTATAGTCATCTAGATCCCTATCTTTGCCAAGATCTCTGAACCTTTTGTATGCTTTTCTTTTCTTCTCGACTAGGTCCCGCACAGCTTTCGTGCACCACGGTTCCTTTAACCTACCAACTCCTCCCTGTCTGCATGCATTGGGCCTTCCAAAATGCATTATCTCACATTGTCCAGATTAAACTCCATCTGCCATTTCTCCACCCAAGTCTCCAACCGGTCTATATCTTGTTGTATCCTCTGACAATCCTCTTCACTATCCGCAACTCCACCAATTTCTGTGTCGTCTGCGAACTTACTAATCAGACCAGCTACATTTTCTTCCAAATCAATTATATACACTACAAACCACAAAGGTCCCAGAACTGATCCCTGTGGTACACTGCTAGTCACAGCCTTCCATTCAGAGAAGCACCCCTCTACTGCTATCCTCTGTCTTCTATGGCCAAGTAACAGTTTTAACAACACCAGGTTAAAGTCCAACAGGTTTATTTGGTTGCAAATACCATTAGCTTTCAGAGCGCTGCTCCTTCGTCAGACGAAGGAGCAGCGCTCCGAAAGCTAATGGTATTTGCTACCAAATAAACCTGTTGGACTTTAACCTGGTGTTGTTAAAACTGTTACTGTGTTTACCCCAGTCCAACGCC
This sequence comes from Mustelus asterias, assembly GCF_964213995.1. Taxonomy (NCBI): domain Eukaryota; kingdom Metazoa; phylum Chordata; class Chondrichthyes; order Carcharhiniformes; family Triakidae; genus Mustelus; species Mustelus asterias. Next base: position 330,862 of record NC_135805.1, on the reverse strand, counting down.
GGCATCTCCACTTCTATGGCCAAGCCAGTTCTGTATCCATCTTGCCAGCTCTCCTCTGACCCATGTGACTTCACCTTTCGTACCAGTCTACCATGAGGTACCTTGTCAAAGACTTTACTGAAGTCCATGTATACAGCATCCACTGTCTTTCCCCCATCTATCATCTTCATCACTTCCTCAAAAAACCCGATCAAGTTAGTAAGGCACAAACTCCCCTTCACAAAACAATGCTGTCTATCACTAATAAGTCCATTTGTTTCCAAATGTGAGTAAATCCTGTCCCTAAGAATCGTGTTCAATAATTTCCCTCCCACTGACGTAAGGCTCGCCGGCTATAATTTTCTGGATTATCCCTGCTGCCCTTCTTAAATAATAGGACAACATTGGCTATCCTCCAGTCCTCTGGAACTTCACCTGAAGCCAATGAGGATATAAAGATTTCTGTCAAGGCCCCAGCAATTTCCGCCTTTGCATCCCTCAGTATTCCAGGGTAGATCCCATCAGGCCCTGGGGACTTATCTACTTTAATGCTTTTTAAGATACCCAATACCTCCTCATTTTTGATATCGGCATGACCCAGAATATCTACACACTCTACCCGAGGCTCCACATCCATCAAGTCCCTCTCTTTGTTGAATACTGAGGCAAAGTGTTCATTTAGTATCTCACTCATTTCCTCTGGTTCCATGCATAGATTCCCTCCACTGTCCTTGAGTGGAGCAACCCTTTCCCTGGCCACCCTCTTGCTCTTTACATACATATAAAATGCCGGAGAATTTTCCTTAATCATGTTTGCCAAGGACTTTTCATGACCCCCCCGTCTCGGATGGAAGACACGTGGGTCACAGTTAGAAGGGGTAATAGTTAGAAGAGTGATGTGCCAGAAAGTACCCCAGTGGCAGTCTCCCATAAAAGAAAGGGATGGGCAACAGACGGGATAAGGGAACGGAGTGAGCAGTCTGTGGAGGGATCTCCTGTGGTTGTCCCCCTCCAAAATAGGTATATTGTTTTGGATTCTGTGGAGGGGGATGACCCTCCAGGGGTAAGCCACGAGGACCAGATCACCTGCACAGAGACAGGCTCAGGGGTCCGGAAGGGAAAGAAGGGGTTTAGGAGAACGATAGTGGTGGGGGACGCGATGGTTAGAGGCACGGACAGGCGGTTCTGTGGGAGCGAATGAGAATCCAGGATGGTAGTCTGCCTCCCTGGTGCCGGGGTACTGGATGTCTCCGAGAGGGTAGGAAGCATATTTAAAAAGGAAGGTGGTCAAACGGACATAATTATACACATTGGTGAAAATGATGTAGGTAGGAAGAGCAGGGGGGTCATACGAGAGAAATTCAGGGAGATGGGTGCTCGGCTAAAAAGTAAGACCTCCAGGGTAGCAATCTCTGGACTGCTCCCGGTGTCTAGTGCAAGTGAGGCTCGGAACAGGGAGATTCTACAGTTGAACGCATGGCTAAAGGACTGGTGCAAGAGGGAGGGTTTGAAATTCATAGATAACTGGGAAATCTTCAAGTTAGGATGGCAACTGTACAGAAAGGATGGGTTACATCTTAACTGGAAGGGAGCAAATATCCTGGCTGGGAGTTTTGCTAGAGTGTTTCGGCAGGATTTAAACTAGTGTGGCAGGGGGGGTGGGGAACAAAACAGGAGGTCAGTAAATACTGAGGCTGGGGTTGAGCTGGGGGTCAGGGCAAGGCTAGCGAAGAAGCGGAGCACTTTGGAGGAGGATGACCTGAGTGGGCCTGGAGGTCTGGAGTGCATCTGCTTCAATGCGAGGAGCGTAACGGGTAAGACAGACGAACTTAGGGCCTTAATGCTTATGCAGAATTTGGATGTGGTTGCAGTGACGGAGACTTGGTTAAAAGAACAAAGAACAAAAGAACAAAGAACAGTACAGCACAGGAACAGGCCCTTCGGCCCTCCAAGCCCGCGCCGCTCCCTGGTCCAAACTAGACCATTCTTTTGTATCCCTCCATTCCCATTCTGTTCACGTGGCTATCTAGATAAGTCTTAAACGTTCCCAGCGTGTCCGCCTCCACCACCTTGCCCGGCAGCGCATTCCAGGCCCCCACCACCCTCTGCGTAAAATACGTCCTTCTGATATCCGTGTTAAACCTCCCCCCCCCCCTCACCTTGAACCTATGACCCCTCGTGAACGTCACCACCGACCTGGGGAAAAGCTTCCCACCGTTCACCCTATCTATGCCTTTCATAATTTTATACACCTCTATTAGGTCACCCCTCATCCTCCGTCTTTCCAGGGAGAACAACCCCAGTTTACCCAATCTCTCCTTATAACTAAGCCCTTCCATCCCAGGCAACATCCTGGTAAACCTCCTCTGCACTCTCTCCAAAGCCTCCACGTCCTTCTCGTCGTGTGGCGACCAGAACTGGGCGCAGTATTCCAAATGCGGCCGAACCAACGTTCTATACAACTGCAACATCAGACCCCAACTTTTATACTCTATGCCCCGTCCTGTATAGGCAAGCATGCCATATGCCTTCTTCACTACCTTCTCCACCAGGACAGGACTGGCAGCTGAATATTCCGGGGTATAAGTGTTTTAGGCGAGACAGAGGAGGGGCTAAAAAAGATGGGGGAGTAGCGATATTAGTTAGGGAGCATATTACTGCGGGTGCAGAGGGTAGACAACTTAGAGGGGTCGTGTACTGAGTCACTGGGGAGAGGGTACAGAAAAGATTGAACAGGATGTTGCCTGGCATGGAGGGCAGAGCTATGAGGAGAGGTTGGAGAAACTTGGTTTGTTCTCACTGGAACGACGGAGGTTGAGGGGAGACCTGATTGAAGTCTACAAGATTATGAGGGGCATGGACAGAGTGGATAGTCAGAAACTTTTTCCCAGGGTGGAAGAGTCAATTACTAGGGGGCACAGGTTTAAGGTGCGAGGGACAAGGTTTAAAGGAGATGTACGAGGCAGATTTTTGCACACAGAGTGGTGGGTGCCTGGAACTCGCTGCCGGGGGAGGGAGTGGAAGCGGATACGGTCGTGGCTTTTAAGGGGCGTCTTGACAAATACATGATTAGGATGGGAATAGAGGGATATGGTCCCCGGAAGGGTAGGGGGTTTTAGTTCAGTCGGGCAGCATGGTCGGTGCAGGCTTGGAGGGCCGAAGGGCCTGTTCCTGTGCTATCATTTTCTTTGTTCTTTGGTCTTTGTTCTATTCCTACACCCTCTATACTCTTCAAGGAGTCCACTTGATCCCAGCTGCCTATGCATGTCATGTGCCTCCTTCTTCTTCTTGACCAGGGCATCAATATCCCGAGTCATCCAGGGTTCCCTACTTCTGCCAGCCTTGCCCTTCACTCCAAGAGGAATATGCTGACCCTGAACCCTGGTTAACACACTTTTGAAAGCCTTCCACTTACCAGACGTCCCTTTGCCTTCCCACAGACTCCCCCAATCAACTTTTGAAAATTCCTGCCTGATACCATCAAAATTGACCTTGCCCCAATTTAGAATTTTAACTTTTGTGCCACACCTATCATTCTCCATAGCTATCTTAAAACTAATAGAATTATGGTCACTGGTCCCAAAGTGATCCCTCACTAACACTTCTGTCACCTGACCTTCCTTATTTCCCAAGGGGAGGTCAAGTTTTGCCCCCTCTCTAGTCGGGCCATCCACTGACTGAATGAGAAATTCCTCCTGAATACACTCAACAAATTTCTCTCCATCCAACCCTCTAATACTATGGCTGTCCCAGTCAATGTTGGGAAAGTTAAAATCTCCGACTATTACCACCCTATTTTTCTTGGAGCTATCTGTAATCTCCTTACATATTTGCTCCTCAATTTCCCGCTGACTATTTGGGGGCCTATAGTACAACCCGATCAAAGTGATTTCCCCCTTCTTATTTCTCAGTTCTACCCATATAGACTCAGTGGCCGAACCCTTGGATATATCCCCTCTCAGTACGGCCGTGATGTTTTCCCTAATAAAAAATGCAACTCCCCCTCCTCTCTTATCTCCTGTTCTATCTTTCCGATAGACAACATGGTGTCCTGGAACATTGAGCTGCCAGTCCTGTCCCTCCCTTAGCCATGTTTCAGTAATTGCTATAATATGGCAAATGGAGTATAACGTTGATAAATGCGAGGTTATACACTTTGGAGGAAATAATAACAAATGGGATTACTATCTCAATGGAAACAAATTAAAACATGCTACCGTGCAAAGGGACCTGGGGGTCCTTGTGCATGAGACGCAAAAGCCCAGTCTGCAGGTACAACAGGTGATCAAGAAGGCAAATGGGATGTTGGCCTATATTGCGAGGGGGATAGAATATAAAAGCAGGGATGTCTTGATGCACCTGTACAGGGCATTGGTGAGGCCGCAGCTGGAATACTGTGTGCAGTATTGGTCCCCTTATATGAGGAAGGATATATTGGCGTTGGAGGGAGTGCAGAGAAGGTTCACCAGGTTGATACCGGAGATGAGGGGTTTGGATTATGAGGAGAGGCTGAGGAGATTGGGTTTGTACTCGTTGGAGTTTAGAAGGATGAGGGGGGATCTTATGGAGACTTATAAGATAATGCGGGGGCTGGATAGGGTGGAGGCGGAGAGATTCTTTCCACTTAGTAAGGAAGTTAAAACGAGAGGACACAGCCTCAAAATAAAGGGGGGTCGGTTTAAGACAGAGTTGAGGAGGAACTTCTTCTCCCAGAGGGTGGTGAATCTCTGGAATTCTCTGCCCACTGAGGTGGTGGAGGCTACCTCGCTGAATATGTTTAAAGCGCGGATGGATGGATTCCTGATCGGTAAGGGAATTAAGGGTTATGGGGATCAGGCGGGTAAGTGGTACTGATCCACGTCAGATCAGCCATGATCTTATTGAATGGCGGGGCAGGCTCGAGGGGCTAGATGGCCTACTCCTGCTCCTATTTCTTATGTTCTTATCCCAGTCCCATGTACCCATCCATGCCCTGAGTTCATCTGTCGTGCCCATCAGGCCTCTTGCATTGAAATAAATGCAGTTTAATCTGGGCTTCCCTTGCTCTCTGAATTGCTTTTGCCTGATCTGTCTGGTACTAGGATTACTAACACTGCCTTTACTATTTAATGTGCTCTCTTTAACCTCTGTGCTGTCCTCAACCTTCTCTTCTGTCTCCCTACTGCTTTGGGTCCCACCCCCCTGACAAACTAGTTTAAACCCTCCCGAGTGGCTCTAATAAATCCCCCTGCCAGGATGTTAGTCCCCCTCCAGTTCAGGAGTAACCCATCCCTCTTGTACAGGTCACCCCTTCCCCAGAAGAGATCCCAATGATCCAAAAATCCCTGCCCCCTGCACCAGCTTTCAAGCCACATTTCATCTGCCTGATCTACCTATTCCTATTCTCACTCGCACGTGGCACCGGTAGTCGTCCAGAAATTACTACGTTCGAGGTCCTGCACTTTAGCCTTCTGCCGAACTCACTATACTCACACTTCAGGTGGAGAAGGTGGTGAAGAAGGCATATGGCATGCTTGCCTTTATAGGACGGGGCATAGAGTATAAAAGTTGGGGTCTGATGTTGCAGTTGTATAGAACGTTGGTTCGGCCGCATTTGGAATACTGCGCCCAGTTCTGGTCGCCGCACTACCAGAAGGATGTGGAGGCTTTGGAGAGAGTGCAGAGGAGGTTTACCAGGATGTTGCCTGGTATGGAGGGGCTTAGTTATGAGGAGAGATTGGGTAAACTGGGGTTGTTCGCCCTGGAAAGACGGAGGATGAGGGGAGACTTAATAGAGGTGTATAAAATTATGAAAGGCATAGATAGGGTGAACGGTGGGAAGCTTTTCCCCAGGTCGGTGGTGACGTTCACGAGGGGTCATAGATTCAAGGTGAAGGGGGGGATGTTTAACACAGCTGGAATTGCGGATAGCGAAGAGCATTGTCGGGCAATACAGCAGGATATAGATAGACTGGAAAATTGGGCGGAGAGGTGGCAGATGGAGTTTAATCCGGATAAATGCGATGTGATGCATTTTGGAAGAAATAATGTAGGGAGGAGTTATACAATAAATGGCAGAGTCATCAGGAGTATAGAAACACAGAGGGACCTAGGTGTACAGGTCCACAAATCCTTGAAGGTGGCAACACAGGTGGAGAAGGTGGTGAAGAAGGCATATGGTATGCTTGCCTTTATAGGACGGGGTATAGAGTATAAAAGCTGGAGTCTGATGATGCAGCTGTATAGAACGCTGGTTAGGCCACATTTGGAGTACTGCGTCCAGTTCTGGTCGCCGCACTACCAGAAGGACGTGGAGGCATTGGAGAGAGTGCAGAGAAGGTTTACCAGGATGTTGCCTGGTATGGAGGGTCTTAGCTATGAGGAGAGATTGGGTAGACTGGGGTTGTTCTCCTTGGAAAGACGGAGAATGAGGGGAGATCTAATAGAGGTGTACAAGATTATGAAGGGTATAGATAGGGTGAACAGTGGGAAGCTTTTTCCCAGGTCGGAGGTGACGATCACGAGGGGTCACGGGCTCAAGCTGAGAGGGGCGAGGTATAACTCAGATATCAGAGGGACGTTTTTTACACAGGGGGTGGTGGGGGCCTGGAATGCGCTGCCAAGTAGGGTGGTGGAGGCAGGCACGCTGACATCGTTTAAGACTTACCTGGATAGTCACATGAGCAGCCTGGGAATGGAGGGATACAAACGATTGGTCCAGTTGGACCAAGGAGCGGCACTGACTTGGAGGGCCGAAGGGCCTGTTTCCTGTGCTGTACTGTTCTTTGTTCTTTGTTTTTTAACAGAAGGACATATTTTACGCAGAGGGTGGTGGGGGCCTGGAATGCACTGCCAGGCAAGGTGGTGGAGGCGGACACACTGGGAACATTTAAGACTTATCTAGATAGCCATATGAACGGAGTGGGAATGGAGGGATACAAAAGAATGGTCTAGTTGGACCAGGGAGCGGCACGGGCTTGGAGGGCCGAAGGGTCTGTTCCTGTGCTGTATTGTTCTTTGTTCAGGACCTCATTTTCCTACCTATGTCGTTAGTACCAATATGTACAACGACCTCTGGCTGCTCCCCCTCCCCCTTAAGAACGAGGTCAGAAGGGTTAATGTTGGGATCGGGGGGTTTAATGTCTGGGTCGGGGTGTTAATGTCGGGGTCGAGGGGGTTAATATCAGCCTGGGGGGGTTAATCTCAGGGTCCGGGGTTAAATCAGTCTGGGGGGTGTTAATATCAATCTGCATGGGTTAATATCAGCCTTAAGAATGTCCTGCAACCGCTCAGAGACGTCCTTGACCCTGGCACCAGGGAGGCAACACACCATCCTGGAGTCTCGATCGCAGCCACAGAAACACCTGTCCGTGCCTCTAACTAGCGAGTCCCCTATTACTACTGCTCGCTTGCTCTTTGCCCGACCCTGTCCCACAGCAGAACCAGCTGTGTTGCCACAGGCCTGGCTGCTGCTGGTATCTCCCCCTGACAGGCTGTCCCCCTCAACGGCTCCTCCACAAACTACTGTCTGGAAGCAGTGAGTGTACCTGTGCAAGTCTTCCTGCAACAGCCAACCACCGCTCTGGTGCCCTCTAATCTCGACTTCCCTTGCTCTCTGTCCTGCTTCTTCAGACCATCTGTCCGGTCATGTTTTGTGCACTTTCCCTGTATTTTGTTTCTCTTTTTTGAATCCCTCCCTCTTGCACCATCCCTCAAGCCACGTATTCATCTTAGCTATCCTGACATTCCTACTCTGACTAGCACGTGGTAGCAATCCTGAGATTACTACCTTTGAGGTCCTACTTTTTAGTTGAGCTCCCAACTCCCTGAATTCAGCTTGTGGGACTTCATCCTGTTTTTTACCTATATCATTGGTGCCTACATACAACACGACAGCTGGCTGTTCACGCTTCCCCTCCAGAATGTCCTGCAGCCGCTCCGAAACATCCTTGACACTTGCACCAGAAGGCAACATACCATCCTGGAGTCTTGTTTGCATCTGCAGAAATGCCTGTCAATGTCCCTTACAGTTGAATCCCCTATCACTATAGCTCTGCCACTCTTTTTCCTGCCCTCCTGTGCAGCAGAGCCAGCCATGGTGCCATGAACCTGGCTGCTGCCACCTTCCCCTGGTGAGCCATCTCCCCCAACAGTATCCAAAACGGTATATCTGTTTTGGAGGGAGATGACCACAGGGGACCCCCGCACTGCCTTCCTACTCTTCCTCTGTCTGCTGGTCACCCATTCTCTATCTCCCTCAGTAATTTTTATCTGTGGTGTGACCAACTCACTGAACGTGCTATCCACAACTTCCTCAGCATCGTGGATGCTCCAAAGTGAATCCATCCGAAGCTCCAGAGCCGTCACGCGGTCTAATGGGAGCTGTAGTTGGACACACTTCCCGCACGTGAAGGAGACAGGGACACCGGAAGGGTCTCTGAATTCCCACATTGCACAAGAGCAGCATGACACAAGTCTGGGATCTCAAAGAACAAGAACAAAGAACAATACAGCACAGGAACAGGCCCTTCGGCCCTCCAAGCCCACGCCGCTCCCTGGTCCAAACTAGACCATTCTTTTGTATCCCTCCATTCCCACTCTGTTCATATGGCTGTCTAGATAAGTCTTAAACGTTCCCAGTGTGTCCGCCTCCACCACCTTGCCTGGCAGCGCATTCCAGTCCCCCACCACCCTCTGTGTAAAATATGTCCGCCTGATATCTGTGTTAAACCTCCCCCCCTTCACCTTGAACCTATGACCCCTCGTGAGCTTGGATAGGCTTGGGTTGTTTATGTTGGAGCAGAGAAGACTGAGTGGCGACCTGATTGAGATATAGAACATAGAACATAGAAAGTCACAGCACAAACAGGCCCTTCGGCCCACAAGTTGCGCCGATCACATCCCCACCTCTAGGCCTATCTATAGCCCTCAATCCCATTAAATCCCATGTACTCATCCAGAAGTCTCTTAAAAGACCCCAACGAGTTTGCCTCCACCACCACCGACGTCAGCCGATTCCACTCACCCACCACCCTCTGAGTGAAAAACTTACCCCTGACATCCCCCCTGTACCTACCCCCCAGCACCTTAAACCTGTGTCCTCTCGTAGCAACCATTTCAGCCCTTGGAAATAGCCTCTGAGAGTCCACCCTATCCAGACCCCTCAACATCTTGTAAACCTCTATCAGGTCACCTCTCATCCTTCGTCTCTCCAGGGAGAAGAGACCAAGCTCCCTCAACCTATCCTCATAAGGCATGCCCCCCAATCCAGGCAACATCCTTGTAAATCTCCTCTGCACCCTTTCAATGGCTTCAACATCTTTCCTGTAATGAGGTGACCAGAACTGCGCGCAGTACTCCAAGTGGGGTCTAACCAGGGTCCTATAAAGCTGCAGCATTATCTCCCGACTCCTAAACTCAATCCCTCGATTAATGAAGGCTAGTACGCCATACGCCTTCTTGACCGCATCCTCCACCTGCGAGGCCGATTTAAGAGTCCTATGGACCCGGACCCCAAGGTCCTTCTGATCCTCTACACTGCTAAGAATGGTACCCTTCATTTTATACTGCTGCTCCATCCCATTGGATCTGCCAAAATGGATCACTACACACTTATCCGGGTTGAAGTCCATCTGCCACTTCTCCGCCCAGTCTTGCATTCTATCTATGTCTCGCTGCAACTTCTGACATCCCTCCAAACTATCCACAACACCACCTACCTTGGTGTCGTCAGCAAACTTACCAACCCATCCCTCCACTTCCTCATCCAGGTCATTTATGAAAATGACAAACAGCAAGGGTCCCAGAACAGATCCCTGGGGCACTCCACTGGTCACTGACCTCCATGCAGAGAAAGACCCCTCCACAGCCACTCTCTGCCTTCTGCAGGCAAGCCAGTTCTGGATCCACAAGGCAACAGCCCCTTGGATCCCATGCCCTCTCACTTTCTCAAGAAGTCTTGCATGGGGGACCTTATCGAACGCTTTGCTGAAGTCCATATAGACCACATCCACCGCTCTTCCTTCGTCAATGTGCTTGGTCACATTTTCAAAGAACTCAACCAGGCTCGTAAGGCACGACCTGCCCCTGACAAAGCCGTGCTGACTACTTTTGATCATACTAAACTTCTCTAGATGATCATAAATCCTGTCTCTCAGGATCCTCTCCATCAACTTACCAACCACTGAGGTTAGACTCACCGGTCGGTAATTTCCCGGGCTGTCCCTGTTCCCTTTCTTGAATATAGGGACCACATCCGCAATCCTCCAATCCTCCGGAACCTCCGGAACCTCCGGATGTTCAAGATTATGAGAGACACGGACAGAGTGGATAAGGAGCAGCTGTTCCCCTGTGTTGAAGGGTCAGTTACGAGGGGACACAAGTTAAAAGTGAGGAGTGGGAGGTTTAAGGGATTTGAGGAAAAACATTTTTACCCAGAGGATGGTGAGGGTCTGGAATGCGCTGCCTGGGAGGGTGGTGGGGGCGGGATGCCTCACATCCTTTAAAAAGTACCTGGATGAGCACTCGGCACATCAGAACATCCAGGGCTATGGGCCAAGTGCTGGCAAGTGGGATTAGGTGGGCAGGTCAGGGCCTTTCATGTGTTGGTGCAGTCTCGATGGGCTGAAGGGCCTCTTCTTCACTGTCATTTTGTGATTCTAGTCCTGTTAGAAATTTATTTTCGAATGGCAGAGTGTTATTAAATAATGGCCGGAATTCTCCAACCGTTCATGCCCCACCGCTTGCTGCAAATGGGAAAGAGAATTTGGTGCTGAGAGAATCTCCCTGGCGTAAAGCCAGTGAATTCTGGCCATGATGTTGGAGATGATCACTGTGTGGCAGGATTGGCTGGGGTAATGTGAGACCCTGGACACTGGGTTAGCTGCTCAGGTTGGGGCTGCAAGGGCTTCAGGTTCAGTTTTGGCACTAATTGATTCCATTTTTCTCCCATGTTTGGGCTGCTCTGGGAACTGTGACTAATGAAACATTTCTATTGGTAGGGTTAAGAGATTTGTGCATTCTATTCACATCCCGTTGGCCGCAGGAATTCATGTCGATTTATTTGAAAAGGCTTTCTGAGCTGTGACAGAGTTCTGCAGCTTCCGAGATGGAACCAATGCTTTCAAGATGCAGAGAAGGAATCAGCCCCGCGGAATAATTTAAGGCTTTGCTGGATACTGAATACTCATTATTTAATATGCTACATTGCTTGTTATTAAACATTGACACGCTCGCTTCCCTAATACAGGCTGGAGGGTGTCTATGGAAATTGGGACTTTAGTGAATTGGAGAGAAGCCGGAGATGAAGCATTCATTAATTCCTAATCAGATGCCAATTAAAGCAGCAAGTCACCATGTCCTCAGATCTGAGGCAACCTCCACTCACAGAGAACTTGGAACTGTCACTCAAACCCTCCACAACACCTCAGGAAATCCCAGCAAATTAGATTCACCTCAGCCGCAGACACATTTCAACAGATTTCCAGCTTCAGAAAGGCAATTTGTGGGATAAGCCCAGGGAGCTGACAGCACAGCTTAATTCGCTGGCATTTGTGAGAGTCAGCAGAACACACAATTACCAAACAATTCCGGATTGACTGCTAACCTTTCAAACCACTAGAGACCATTGCAATTAAAGAACAGATTGAATGAGAGGGGCTGCTTACACTGCAACTGCTGATTTATTCCCACCTTTAAAGCAAAGGGGTTATTAATTGGTGAGTGATTGAGAAACAAATGTTCTCTCCTCCCAGAGTCTGTTCAAACTGACCCAGCTCCAGTTTTCACTGCTGGACTAACCCCCTGGGCCTCTACCTTTGTGTCTCCCCCCGATACAGGACAAAGGCAAGATGTGAGTGCAGGATGTTCATTATCCCTCAGAGTGTTGGGGGAATTCTCAGCAGCCTGAGGCTCCTACCACTGGATGGCAGCCACTGAACACCAGGAGCTCCTGAGAAATTAAACAAAGATCACAAAGAAGTCGAAGGAGACGACTTGACTCTGCGTCTCTGCACCAGCACTGCAAATAAGAAAGTTCCCTCCTCTTCCTATTACCTTCCTCCTTCTCGGATAACAATCGAATTTAATTTCAAAAGCCTCGATTGAACCAGCTCAGAGCATTCCAAACCCCAACCATTTTTACATCTTATCACTTGAAATCTCACCTTCTCCATTTCACCAATGGGAACATTTCCTCACTCTCTAACCTGTTCACACGCTTCAGTACTGAAAACTCAATCAACTCTACACATCTTTCTACAGCACCGAGACCAGCTAAAATCAGGGTAACATTCTAAAGGGGTGCGGAGCAGAGTCAGTTGGTGATTTTCCACCTCGTTTTGCCTGGTGCAGATCACACCAACCCTGGAACATTGTGTGCGGGCCGAAACATCGGATAATAATTATCCCAGCCCCTTTCCACTGGTGCGAACCGCATCGCAGCCTTTCTTAGAGCGAGGCTAATTAGAAACATAGAACATAGAAAACCTACAGCACAAACAGGCCCTTTGGTCCACAAGTTTTGCCGAACACATCCCTACCTTCCAGACCTACCTATAACCCTCCATCCTATTAAGCTCCATGTACTCTTCCAGGAGTCTCTTAAAAGACCCTATTGAGTTTGCCTCCAACACCACTGACGGCAGCCGATTCCACTCGCCCACCACCCTCTGTGTGAAAAACTTCCCCCTAACATCTCCCCTGTACCTACCCCCCAGCACCTTAAACCTGTGTCCTCTCGTAGCAGACATTTCCACCCTGGGAAAAAGCCTCTGAGAGTCCACCCGATCTATGCCTCTCAACATCTTATATACCTCTATTAGGTCTCCTCTCATCCTTCGTCTCTCCAAGGAGAAAAGACCGAGCTCCCTCAGCCTATCCTCATAAGGCATGCCACTCAATCCAGGCAACATCCTGGTAAATCTCCTCTGCACCCTTTTAATCTTTTCCACATCCTTCCTATAGTGAGGCGACCAGAACTGAGCACAGTACTCCAAGTGGGGTCTGACGAGGGTCTTATATAGCTGCATCATTAACCCCGGACTCCTAAACTCAATCCCTCGATTGATAAAGGCCAGCACACCATACACCTTCTTAACCACCTCCTCCACCTGCGGGGCCGATTTCAGAGTCCTATGGAACCAGACCCCAAGGTCCTTCTGATCCTCTACAGTACTAAGAGTCTTTCCCTTTATATTGTACTCCTTCATCCCATTTGACCTACCAAAATGGACCACGACACATTTATCTGGGTTGAAGTCCATCTGCCACTTCTCCACCCAGCCTTGCATCCTATCTCTGTCCCTCTGTAACTTCTGACATCCCTCCAGACTATCCACAACCCCACCAACCTTCGTGTCGTCGGCAAACTTACCAACCCATCCTTCCGCTTCCTCATTCGGGTCATTTATGAAAATGACAAACAGCAAGGGTCCCAGAACAGATCCCTGGGGCACACCACTGGTGACCGACCTCCATTTAGAAAAAGACCCATCTATACCCACTCTTTGCCTCCTTTGGGCAAGCCAGTTCTGGATCCACCGGGCAGCAGCCCCTTGGATCCCATGCCCTCTCACTTTTTCTAGAAGCCTTTCATGGGGGACCTTATCGAACACCTTGCTAAAATCCATATAAACCACATCTACCGCCTTCCCTTCGTCAATGTGTTCAGTCACATTTTCGAAGAACTCCAACAGGCTCGTAAGGCACGATCTGCCTTTGACAAAGCCATGCTGAGTATTCCTGAGCATACTAAACCTCTCTAAATGCTCATATATCCTGTCCCTCAGGATCTTCTCCATCAGTTTACCAACCACTGAGGTTAGACTCACCGGTCGGTAATTTCCTGGGCTATCCCTATTCCCCTTCTTGAAAATAGGAACCACATCCACAATCCTCCAATCCTCCGGCACCTCTCCCATCTCCATCGAGTCATCTATAGTATGAGATTGAGAGGATTTCAGTCTCAGTAATGAGTTTGGATCACAATCGTCCCCTCTCCCGGAATGTTCCCACCTCTTTGGAGAGGGACAGTGGGAGAGGGACAGTGTTGTTGAGGGGAGTACTGAGATGCAGGCTGTTGGACTGGATGGTATTGATGTTCATAAGGAGGAGGTGTTAGCAATTCTGGAAAGGGTAAAAATAGATAAGTCTCCTGGGCCGGATGGGATTTATCCTAGGATTCTCTGGGAGGCTAGAGAGGAGATTGCAGAGCCTTTGGCTTTGATCTTTGTGTTGTCATTGTCTACAGGAACAGTGCCAGAAGACTGGAGGATAGCAAATGTTGTCCCCTTGTTCAAGAAGGGGAGTAGGGACAACCCTGGTAATTATAGACAAAGAACAAAGAACAGTACAGCACAGGAAACAGGCCCTTCGGCCCTCCAAGCCTGTGCCGCCCCTTGGTCCAACTCGACCAATCGTTTGTATCCCTCCATTCCCAGGCTGCTCATGTGACTATCCAGGTAAGTCTTAAACGATGTCAGCGTGCCTGCCTCCACCACCCTACTTGGCAGCGCATTCCAGGCCCCCACCACCCTCTGTGTAAAAAACATCCCTCTAATATCTGAGTTATACTTCGCCCCTCTCACCTTGAGCCCGTGACCCCTCGTGAACGTCACTTCTGATCTGGGAAAAAGCTTCCCACCGTTCACCCTATCTATACCCTTCATAATCTTGTACACCTCTATTAGATCTCCCCTCATTCTCCGTCTTTCCAGGGAGAACAACCCCAGTTTACCCAATCTCTCCTCATAGCTAAGACCCTCCATACCAGGCAACATCCTGGTAAACCTTCTCTGGACTCTCTCTAACGCCTCCACGTCCTTCTGGTAGTGCGGCGACCAGAACAGGACGCAGTACTCCAAATGTGGCCTAACCAGTGTTCTATACAGCTGCATAATCAGACTCCAGCTTTTATACTCTATACCCCATCCTATAAAGGCAAGCGATCATAATTCTATCTCCTTCACGATAGCATTGGAAAGAGATAGGATCAGGCAGGCTAGGAAAGTGTTTCTCTGGAGTAAAGGGAAATACAGTGTCATCAGGGAGGAAATTAGACGGGTAAATTGGAAGGAGGCATTCTTGGGGAAAAGTACCGAAGGAAAGTGGAGGATTTTCAAGGAATGTTTGTCTGGAGCTCTGCATGACAACGTTCCGATGAGACAGGGGGGTGTTGGTAGGGTACGGGAACCGTGGTGCACGAAGGTTGTGATGAACCTGGTGAATAAGAAAAGAGAGGCGTACAGAAGGTTCAGAGAGCTAGGAGGTGTTAAGGATTTAGAGGAGTATACGGGATGTAGGAAGGAGCTTAAGAAGGAAATTAGGAGAGCGAGAAGGGGTCATGAGAAGACCTTGGCGGGTAAGATTAAGGAGAATCCCAAGGCTTTCTACAAATATGTCAAGAGTAAAAGGATGAGATGTGAAGGCATAGGACCCTTAAAAGGTGAAGGGGGAAAAGTTTGTGCGGAACCGTTAGAAATGGCGGAGGTGCTTAATGAATACTTTACCTCGGTATTCACGGTGGAAAGGGATCTGGGTGGTTGTACTGCTGGTTTGCGGTGGACAGAAAGGATCGAGCATGTGGACATAAAGAAAGAGGATGTGTTGGAACTATTGAATGGCATCAAGGTTGGTAAGTCGCCGGAGCCGGATGGGATGTACCCCAGGTTACTGTGGGAGGCGAGGGAGGAGATTGCGGAGCCTTTGGCGATGATCTTTGCATCGTCGATGGAGACGGGAGAGGTTCCGGAGGATTGGAGGATTACAGATGTGGTCCCTATATTCAAGAAAGGGAACAGGGACAGCCCGGGAAATTACCGACCGGTGAGTCTCACCTCAGTGGTTGGTAAGTTGATGGAGAGGGTCCTGAGAGACAGGATTTATGATCATCTAGAGAAGTTTAGTATGATCAAAAGTAGTCAGCACGGCTTTGTCAAGGGCAGGTCGTGCCTTACGAGCCTGGTTGAGTTCTTTGAAAATGTGACCAAACACATTGACGAAGGAAGAGCGGTGGATGTGGTCTATATGGACTTCAGCAAGGCGTTCGATAAGGTCCCCCATGCAAGACTTCTTGAGAAAGTGAGAGGGCATGGGATCCAAGGGGCTGTTGCCTTGTGGATCCAGAACTGGCTTGCCTGCAGAAGGCAGAGAGTGGCTGTGGAGGGGTCTTTCTCTGCATGGAGGTCAGTGACCAGTGGAGTGCCCCAGGGATCTGTTCTGTTTGTAATTTTCATAAATGACCTGGATGAGGAAGTGGAGGGATGGGTTGGTAAGTTTGCTGACGACACCAAGGTAGGTGGTGTTGTGGATAGTTTGGAGGGATGTCAGAAGTTGCAGCGAGACATAGATAGAATGCAAGACTGGGCGGAGAAGTGGCAGATGGACTTCAACCCGGATAAGTGTGTAGTGATCCATTTTGGCAGATCCAGTGGGATGAAGCAGCAGTATAATATGAAGGGTACCATTCTTAGCAGTGTAGAGGATCAGAAGGACCTTGGGGTCCGGGTCCATAGGACTCTTAAATCGGCCTCGCAGGTGGAGGATGCGGTCAAGAAGGCGTACGGCGTACTGGCCTTCATTAATCGAGGGATTGAGTTTAGGAGTCGGGAGATAATGCTGCAGCTTTATAGGACCCTGGTTAGACCCCACTTGGAGTACTGCGCGCAGTTCTGGTCACCTCATTACAGGAAAGATGTTGAAGCCATTGAAAGGGTGCAGAGGAGATTTACAAGGATGTTGCCTGGATTGGGGGGCATGCCTTATGAGGATAGGTTGAGGGAGCTTGGTCTCTTCTCCCTGGAGAGACGAAGGATGAGAGGTGACCTGATAGAGGTTTACAAGATGTTGAGAGGTCTGGATAGGGTAGACTCTCAGAGGCTATTTCCAAGGGCTGAAATGGTTGCTACGAGAGGACACAGGTTTAAGGTGCTGGGGGGTAGGTACAGAGGAGATGTCAGGGGTAAGTTTTTCACTCAGAGGGTGGTGGGTGAGTGGAATCGGCTGACGTCGGTGGTGGTGGAGGCAAACTCGTTGGGGTCTTTTAAGAGACTTCTGGATGAGTACATGGGATTTAATGGCATTGAGGGCTATAGATAGGCCTAGAGGTAGGGATATGATCAGCGCAACTTGTGGGCCGAAGGGCCTGTTTGTGCTGTGGCTTTCTATGTTCTATGTTCTATGTTCTAATACAGAGTACTGGGCTAATGGTAAAATACTTGGTCGTGTGGATGAACAGAGAGATCTGGGTGTCCATGTGCATAGATCCCTGAAAGTTGGCACCCAGGTTGATAGGGTTGTTAAGAAGGCGTACGATGTGTTAGCTTTTTTTGGTAGAGGGATTGAGTTTCGGAGCCAGGAGGTCATGCTGCAACTGTACAAAACTCTGGTGCGGCCGCATTTGGACTATTGCGTACAGTTCTGGTCGCCGCATTGTAGGAAAGATGTGGAAGTGTTGGAAAGGGTGCAGAGGAGATTTACCAGGATGTTGCCTGGTAAATGTTGCCTTAGGAATGAAAACAGACGGGTGACGGTGAGAGGGGCTGGGAGGAAGCAGTCAGTGCAGGGATCCCCTGTGGTCGTTCCCCTTAGCAACAAGTATTCCGCTTTGGATACGGTTGAGGGGGATGACATACCAGTGGTGAGCCGCAGTGAGAGGATCTCCAGCACTGTGTCCGTCTCTGTGGCTTGGGAGGGTAAGGGGCAGAGCGGGAGGGCAATAGTGATTGGGGACTCGTTAGTTAGAGGGATAGATAGAAGGTTCTGTGGCAGCAAAAGAGACTCACGGATGGTATGTTGCCTACCGGATGCCAAGGTCCGTGACATCTCAGACCGTGTTTTCCGGATTCTGAAGGGGGAGGGGAAACAGTCACAAGTCGTGGTGCACATTGGTACCAATGACATAGGTAAGAGAAGGGACGGGGATTTAAAGCAGGAATACAAAGAACAAAGAACAAAGAACAGTACAGCACAGGATACAGGCCCTTCGGCCCTCCAAGCCTTGGTCCAACAAGACCAATCGTTTGTATCCCTCCATTCCCAGGCTGCTCTTGTGACTATCCAGGTAAGTCTTAAACGATGTCAGCGTGCCTGCCTCCACCACCCTACTTGGCAGCGCATTCCAGGCCCCCACCACCCTCTGTGTAAAAAACGTCCCTCTGATATCCGAGTTATACTTCACCCCTCTCAGCTTGAGCCCGTGACCCCTCGTGATCGTATTTCTGGAGCTGGGCTGGAAGCTGAGAGCCAAGACAAAACATGTGGTCATCTCTGGTACGTTGCCAGTGCCACGTGATAGCGAGTTGAGGAACAGGGAGAGAGTGCAGTTAAACATGTGGTTGCAGGGATGGTGTAGGAGGGAGGGCTTCAGATACGTGGATAATTGGAACACATTCTGGGGAAGGTGGGACCTGTACAAACAGGACGGGGTGCACCTGAACCAGTGGGGCACCAATATCCTAGGAGGGAAATTTGTTACGGCTCTTCAGGGGGGTTTAAACTAATAAGTCAGGGGAGTGGGAAAAGGAGTTGTAGTCCAGAAGTCAGTGAGGGTGATGAGGTATTGGGGAAGGTATCAGGGTCAAGGGTGAGTACCGGTAGACAGGAAGGTGGGTTGAAGTGTGTCTACTTCAATGCAAGGAGCATCCGGAACAAGGTAGATGAACTTGGGGCCTGGATTGGTACTTGGGACTACGATGTTGTGGCCATTACGGAGACGTGGGTAGAACAAGGACAGGAATGGTTGTTGGACGTTCCGGGGTATAGATGTTTCAGTAAGTGTAGGGAAGCTGGTAAAAGAGGTGGAGGAGTGGCATTGTTGATCAAGGATAGTTTAACGGCTGCGGAAAGGCACTTCGAGGGGGATCTGCACACTGAGGTAATATGGGCTGAGGTTAGAAATAGGAAAGGAGCGGTCACGTTGTTAGGAGTTTACTATAGGCCCCCAAATAGTAATAGAGATGTGGAGGAAGAAATTGCTAAGCAGATTATGGATATGTGTGGGGGTCACAGGGTAGTTGTCATGGGGGACTTTAACTTTCCAAATATTGATTGGAACCTTTGGAGGTCAAATAGTTCGGATGGGGCAGTTTTTGTGCAGTGTGTGCAGGAGGGTTTCCTGACACAATATGTGGATAGGCCGACAAGAGGTGAGGCCACATTGGATTTGGTACTGGGAAATGAACCGGGCCAAGTGTTAGATTTGGTTGTGGGAGAGCACTTTGGAAATAGTGACCACAATTCGGTGTCTTTTGTTATTGCAATGGAGAGGGATAGGGCCGTACGGCAGGGCAAGGTTTACAATTGGGGGAGAGGTAATTATGATGCGATTCGGCAAGAATTAGGGGGCATAAGTTGGGAACAGAAACTGTCAGGGAAAGGAACTAATGAAAAGTGGAACTTTTTCAAGGAACAAATACTGGGTGTCCTTGATAGGTATGTCCCTGACAGGCAGGGAGGAAATGGCCGAGTGAGGGAACCATGGTTCACGAAAGAGGTGGAATGTCTTGTGAAAAGGAAGAGGGAAGCTTATGTAGGGATGAGGAAACAAGGTTCAGATGGCTCGATTGAGGGTTACAAGTTGGCAAGGAATGAGCTGAAAAAGGGGCTTAGGAGAGCTCGGAGGGGACACGAGAAGTCCTTGGCGGGTCGGATCAAGGAAAACCTCAAGGCTTTTTACTCTTATGTGAGGAATAAAAGAATGACAAGGGTGAGGTTAGGGCCGGTCAAGGACAGTAGTGGGAACTTGTGTATGGAGTCAGTAGAGATAGGTGAGGTGATGAATGAATACTTTTCTTCAGTGTTCACCAAGGAGAGGGGCCATGTTTTTGAGGAAGAGAAGGTGTTACAGACTAATAGGCTGGAGGAAATAGATGTTCGGAGGGAGGATGTCCTGGCAGTTTTGAATAAACTGAAGGTCGATAAGTGCCCTGGGCCTGATGAAATGTATCCTAGGATTCTTTGGGAGGCAAGGGATGAGATTGCAGAGCCTTTGGCTTTGATCTTTGGGTCCTCGCTGTCCACGGGGATGGTGCCAGAGGACTGGAGAATGGCGAATGTTGTTCCTCTGTTTAAGAAAGGGAATAGAAATGACCCTGGTAATTATAGACCGGTTAGTCTTACTTCGGTGGTTGGTAAATTGATGGAAAAGGTCCTTAGAGATGGGATTTACGACCATTTAGAAAGATGCGGATTAATCCGGGATAGTCAGCACGGATTCGTGAAGGGCAAGTCGTGCCTCACAAATTTGATAGAATTTTTTGAGGAGGTAACTAAGTGTGTTGATGATGGTAGGGCAGTTGATGTCATATACATGGATTTTAGTAAGGCGTTTGATAAGGTCCCCCATGGTCGGCTTATGATGAAAGTGAGGAGGTGTGGGATAGAGGGAAAGTTGGCCGATTGGATAGGTAACTGGCTGTCTGATCGAAGACAGAGGGTGGTGGTGGATGGAAAATTTTCGGATTGGAGGCAAGTTGCCAGTGGAGTGCCGTAGGGATCAGTGCTTGGTCCTCTGCTCTTTGTGATTTTTATTAATGACTGAGAGGAGGGGGCTGAAGGGTGGATCAGTAAATTTGCTGATGACACCAAGATTGGTGGAGTAGTGGATGAGGTGGAGGGCTGTTGTAGGCTGCAAAGAGACATAGATAGGATGCAAAGCTGGGCTGAAAAATGGCAAATGGAGTTTAACCCTGATAAATGTGAGGTGATTCATTTTGGTAGGACTAATTTAAATGTGGATTACAGGGTCAAAGGTAGGGTTCTGAAGACTGTGGAGGAACAGAGAGATCTTGGGGTTCATATCCACAGATCTCTAAAGGTTGCCACTCAAGTGGATAGAGCTGTGAAGAAGGCCTATAGTGTGTTAGCTTTTATTAACAGGGGGTTGGGGTTTAAGAGCCGTGGGGTTATGCTGCAACTGTACTGGACCTTGGTGAGACCACATTTGGAATATTGTGTGCAGTTCTGGTCACCTCACTATAAGAAGGATGTGGAAGTGCTGGAAAGAGTGCAGAGGAGATTTACCAGGATGCTGCCTGGTTTGGAGGGTAGGTCTTATGAGGAAAGGTTGAGGGAGCTAGGGCTGTTCTCTCTGGAGCGGAGGAGGCTGAGGGGAGACTTAATAGAGGTGTATAAAATGATGAAGGGGATAGATAGAGTGAACGTTCAAAGACTATTTCCTCGGGTGGATGGAGCTATTACAAGGGGGCATAACTATAGGGTTCGTGGTGGGAGATACAGGAAGGATATCAGAGGTAGGTTCTTTACGCAGAGAGTGGTTGGGGTGTGGAATGGACTACCTGCAGTGATAGTGGAGTCAGACACTTGAGGAACATTTAAGCGGTTATTGGATAGGCACATGGAGCACACCAGGATGATTAGGTTTGGATTAGCTTGATCTTGGTTTCAGATAAAGCTCGGCACAACATCGTGGGCCGATGGGCCTGTTCTGTGCTGTACTGCTCTATGTTCTATGTTCTATGGTGGGAAGATCGTATGAGGAAAGGCTGAGGGGCTTGAGGTTGTTTTCGTTAGAGAGAAGGTTAAGAGGTGACTTAATAGAGCCATACAAGATGATCAGAGGATTAGATAGGGTGGATAGTGAGAGCCTTTTTCCTCGGATGGTGTTGGCTAGCACGAGGGGGCATAGCTTCAAATTGAGGGGTGAGAGATATAGGACAGATGTTAGAGGTAGGTTCTTTACTCAGAGAGTAGTAAGGGCGTGGAATGCCCTGCCTGCAGCAGTGGTGGACTCGTCAACATTGAGAGCATTCAAGTGGTTATTGGATAAACATATGGATGATATTGGAATAGTGTAGGTTAGATGGGCTTTAGATTGGTTCCACAGATCGGCGCAACATCGAGGGCTGAAGGGCCTGTACTGCGTTGTAATGTTCTATGTTCTATGTTCTCTGTTGGGATGGTCCTTTGAAATGTGGTTCAAATGTCACAGTTGCAAGGGCGAGCGTGGAGTGAGAACAACCTGGCTCCAAGATCCAGGGCGCAGAAGAATGATCCAGCCACTGCCATGGTGCGAGTGGGGAGCCTTGAAGAGTGCAGGGACTTGGGGGGATCGGGGTGAGTCATAGGTCCTCAGGTTGGGGTCACCGCTGTTTCGGGGCTCGTGTGGTAAGTATTCTACCTGCCCAGTGAAAGGCCTCCGAGGGGTTTTATATGTTCATATAAGGTGAGTTCAAATGCCACTAATGTCGCTATGGTTACCCTGTTCTCTGTCTGCTGGGCAGGCTCTGTCGTTTATTCCATCCAGGCACCAATGTCTGGTAACAATTGCCCAATCACAGGGGTCGCCCCAATCACAGGGGTCGCCCCAATCACAGGGGTCGCCCCAATCACAGGGGTCGCCCCAATCACAGGGGTCGCCCCAATCACAGGGGTTTCCCCAATCACAGGGGTTTCCCCAATCACAGGGGTCGCCCCAATCACAGGGGTTTCCCCAATCACAAGGGTTTCCCCAATCACAGGGGTTTCCCCAATCACAAGGGTCGCCCCAATCACAGGGGTTTCCCCAATCACAGGGGTTTCCCCAATCACAAGGGTCGCCCCAATCACAGGGGTTTCCCCAATCACAGGGGTCGCCCCAATCACAGGGGTTTCCCCAATCACAGGGGTCGCCCCAATCACAGGGGTCGCCCCAATCACAGGGGTCGCCCCAATCACAGGGGTCGCCCCAATCACAGGGGTTTCCCCAATCACAGGGGTCGCCCCAATCACAGGGGTTTCCCCAATCACAGGGGCCGCCCCAATCACAGGGGTCACCCCAATCACAGGGGTTTCCCCAATCACAAGGGTCGCCCCAATCACAGGGGTCGCCCCAATCACAGGGGTCACCCCAATCACAGGGGTTGCCCCAATCACAGGGGTTTCCCCAATCACAAGGGTCGCCCCAATCACAGGGGTCACTCCAATCACAGGGATCTCCCCAATCACAGGGGTCTCCCCAATCACAGGAGTCACCCCAATCACAGGGGTTTCCCCAATCACAGGGGTCGCCCCAATCACAGGGGTCGCCCCAATCACAGGGGTCGCTCCAATCACAGGAATATCTCCAATCACAGGTGTTTCCCCAATAACATGGGTCGCCCCAATCACAGGGGTCGCCCCAATCACAGGGGTTTCCCCAATCACAGGGGTCGCCCCAATCACAGGGGTCGCCCCAATCACAGGGGTTTCCCCAATCACAGGGGTCTCCCCAATCACAGGGGTCACCCCAATCACAGGGGTTTCCCCAATCACAGGGGTCGCCCCAATCACAGGGGTCGCCCCAATAACAGGGGTCGCCCCAATCACAGGGGTCGCCCCAATCACAGGGGTCTCCCCAATGACAGGAGTCTCCCCAATCACAGGGGCCGCCCCAATGACAGGGGTCGCCCCAATCACAGGGGTTTCCCCAATCACAGGGGTGTCCCCAATCACAGGGGTCGCCCCAATCACAGGGGTCGCCCCAATCACAGGTGTTTCCCCAATAACATGGGTCGCCCCAATCACAGGGGTCGCCCCAATCACAGGGGTTTCCCCAATCACAGGGGTCTCCCCAATCACAGGGGTCACCCCAATCACAGGGGTTTCCCCAATCACAGGGGTCGCCCCAATCACAGGGGTCGCCCCAATAACAGGGGTCGCCCCAATCACAGGGGTCGCCCCAATCACAGGGGTCTCCCCAATCACAGGAGTCTCCCCAATCACAGGGGTCGCCCCAATCACAGGGGTTTCCCCAATCACAGGGGCCGCCCCAATCACAGGGGTTTCCCCAATCACAGGGGTTTCCCCAATCACAGGGGTTTCCCCAATCACAGGGGTTTCCCCAATCACAGGGGTCTCCCCAATCACAGGAGTCTCCCCAATCACAGGGGTCGCCCCAATCACAGGGGTTTCCCCAATCACAGGGGCCGCCCCAATCACAGGGGTTTCCCCAATCACAGGGGTTTCCCCAATCACAGGGGTCGCCCCAATCACAGGGGTCGCCACAGTCACAGGGGTCGCCCCAATCACAGGGGTCGCCCCAATCACAGGTGTTTCCCCAATAACATGGGTCGCCCCAATCACAGGGGTCGCCCCAATCACAGGGGTTTCCCCAATCACAGGGGTTTCCCCAATCACAGGGGTCGCCCCAATCACAGGGGTCGCCCCAATCACAGGGGTTGCCCCAATCACAGGGGTCTCCCCAATCACAGGGGTCGCCCCAATCACAGGGGCCGCCCCAATCACAGGGGTCGCCCCAATAACAGGGGTTTCCCCAATCACAGGGGTCTCCCCAATCACAGGAGTCTCCCCAATCACAGGGGCCGCCCCAATCACAGGGGTCGCCCCAATAACAGGGGTTTCCCCAATCACAGGGGTCTCCCCAATCACAGGAGTCTCCCCAATCACAGGGGCCGCCCCAATCACAGGGGTCGCCCCAATAACAGGGGTTTCCCCAATCACAGGGGCCGTCCCAATCACAGGGGTCGCCCCAATAACAGGGGTTTCCCCAATCACAGGGGCCGCCCCAATCACAGGGGTCGCCCCAATAACAGGGGTTTTCCCAATCACAGGGGTCGCTCCAATCACAGGAATATCTCCAATCACAGGTGTTTCCCCAATAACATGGGTCGCCCCAATCACAGGGGTCGCCCCAATCACAGGGGTCACTCCAATCACAGGGATCTCCCCAATCACAGGGGTCGCCCCAATCACAGGGGTCGCCCCAATCACAGGGGTCGCCACAGTCACAGAGGTCGCCCCAATCACAGGGGTCTCCCCAATCACAGGGGTCGCCTCAATCACAGGGGTCGCCCCAATCACAGGGGTCTCCCCAATCACAGGGGTCGCCCCAATCACAGGGGTCGCCCCAATCACAGGGGTCTCCCCAATCACAAGGGTCGCCCCAATCACAGGGGTTTCCCCAATCACAGGGGTCTCCCCAATCACAGGGGTTTCCCCAATCACAGGGGTTTCCCCAATCACAGGGGTCGCCCCAATCACAGGGGTCACCCCAATCACAGAGGTTTCCCCAATCACAGGGGTCACCCCAATCACAGGGGTCTCCCCAATCACAGGGGTCGCCACAATAACAGGGGTCTCCCCAATCACAGGGGTCACCCCAATCACAGAGGTTTCCCCAATCACAGGTATTTCCCCAATCACAGGGGTCGCCCCAATCACAGGGGTCGCCCCAATAACAGGGGTCTCCCCAATCACAGGGGTCACCCCAATCACAGGGGTTTCCCCAATCACAGGGGTCGCCCCAATCACAGGGGTCTCCCCAATCACAGGAGTCTCCCCAATCACAGGGGCCGCCCCAATCACAGGGGTCGCCCCAATCACAGGAGTCACCCCAATCACAGGGGTCGCCCCAATCACAGGGGTCGCCACAGTCACAGAGGTCGCCCCAATCACAGGGGTCGCCCCAATCACAGGGTATTCAGGACTCTTAGGGGGGAGGGAGATAAACCACAAGTTATTGTACATGTGGGGACACACGACATAGGGAGGATAGGGGAAGGGGATATTAGGCAGGGATTTATGGAGTTGGGGTGGAAACTAAAGGCCAAGACTGACAGAGTGGTTATCTCTGGACTCTTGCCTGTACCACGGGATAGTTTAGAGAGGAATAGGGAGAGGGAAGGTTTGAATTCATGGCTGAGGGGATGGTGCAGGAGGGAGGGGTTCAGGTACTTAAGCAATTGGGGCTCGTACTGGGGAAGGTGTGACCTCTATGAGAAGGATGGTCTACACCTTAATCAGAAGGGGACCAATATCCTGGGGGGTAAATTTGCTAAGGCCATGCAGGGAGGTTTAAACTGATTCGGGGGGGGGGAGGGATCCTGAGTAGTGGGGCTGAAAGTGAGGGATGCATGGATGGGGACTGCAATGCACGGCATTGCAGAGGTGGGGTGGAGCAGGGTTTGAAATGTGTATACTTCAATGCCAGGAGTATTCGCAATAAAGTGGGTGAACTTGCAGCGTGGATCAGTACCTGGGACTTCGATGTTGTGGCTATTTCAGAGACATGGATAGAGCAGGGGCAGGAATGGATGCTGCAGGTCCCGGGGTTCAAATGTTTTTGTCGAAGTAGGGAAGGAGGTAGAAGAGGGGGAGGGGTAGCATTATTGGTCAGAGATTGTATCACAGTGTCAGAGAGGAGGTTTGATGAGGACTTATCTGTTGAGGTAGTATGGGCGGAGATTAGAAATAGGAGAGGAGAGGTCACCCTGTTGGGAGTCTTTTATAGACCTCCTAAAAGTTCTAGAGAGGTTGAGGAAAGGATTGCGGAGTCAATCCTGCTTAGGAGTGAAAGTAATAGGGCAATTGTTATGGGGGATTTTAACTTGACTAATATTGACTGGAATTGTTATAGCTCTAGCTCGTTAGAGGGGTCAGTTTTTGTTCAAAGCGTGCAGGAAGGTTTTTTGACTCAGTATGTAGACAGGCCAACTAGAGGTGAGGCTATATTGGATCTGGTGCTGGGAAATGAGCCAGACCAGGTGCTAGACTTGGAAGTTGGTGTGCATTTTGGTGATAGTGACCACAATTCGGTTACGTTCACCTTAGTGATGGAAAGGGATAGGCATGAACCTCGGGCCAGTGGTTTTAGCTGGGGGAAGGGTAATTATGAGGCTATTAGGAGAGAATTAGGAAACATAGGTTGGACTAGGAGATTACAGGGACTGGGAACGTCCGACATGTGGAGTTTTTTCAAGGAGCAGCTACTGCGAGTCTGTGATAGGTATGTCCCTGTCAGGCAAGGAGGAATTGGTAGGGCTAGGGAACCGTGGTGCACCAAAAAAGTTTCTTTGTTGGTTAAAAAGAAAAAGGAGGCTTATGTTCGGATGAGACGTGAGCACTCGGGTAGTGCACTAGAAAGCTTTAGATTGGCTAAGAGGGAGTTGAAGAGCGAGCTTAGAAGGGCTAAAAGGGGACATGAGAAGACTTTGGCGGATAGGGTTAAAGAGAATCCTAAGGCGTTCTATAGGTATGTCAAGAACAGAAGGTTGGTTAGGGCAAGTTTAGGGCCAGTTATAGATGGCAGAGGGAAGTTATGTGTGGAACCGGAGGAGATTGGTGAAGCATTGAACCAATATTTAAGACCATAAGACATAGGAGCGGAAGTAAGGCCATTCGGCCCATCGAGTCCACTCCACCATTCAATCATGGTTGATTTCAACTCCATTTACCCGCTCTCTCCCCATAGCCCTTAATTCCTCGAGAAATCAAGAATTTATCAATTTCTGTCTTGAAGACGCTCAACGTCTCGGCCTCCACAGCCCTCTGTGGCAATGAATTCCACAGACCCACCACTCTCTGGCTGAAGAAATTTCTCCTCATCTCTGTTCTAAAGTGACTCCCTTTTATTCTAAGGCTGTGCCCCCGCGTCCTAGTCTCCCCTGTTAATGGAAACAACTTCCCTACGTCCATCCTATCTAAGCCGTTCATTATCTTGTAAGTTTCTATCAGATCTCCCCTCAACCTCCTAAACTCCAATGAATATAATCCCACGATCCTCAGACGTTCATCGTATGTCAGGCCTACCATTCCTGGGATCATCCGTGTGAATCTCCGCTGGACCCGCTCCAGTGCCAGTATGTCCTTCCTGAGGTGTGGGGCCCAAAATTGCTCACAGTACTCCAAATGGGGCCTAACCAGTGCTTTATAAAGCCTCAGAAGTACATCCCTGCTTTTGTATTCCAAGCCTCTTGAGATAAATGACAACATTACATTTGCTTTCTTAATTACGGACTCAACCTGCAAGTTTACCTTTAGAGAATCCTGGACTAGGACTCCCAAGTCCCTTTGCACTTTAGCATTATGAATTTTGTCACCGTTTAGAAAATAGTCCATGCCCCTATTCTTTTTTCCAAAGTGTACGACCTCGCACTTGCCCACGTTGAATTTCATCAGCCACTTCTTGGACCACTCTCCTAAACTGTCTAAATCTTTCTGCAGCCTCCCCACCTCCTCAATACTACCTGCCCCTCCACCTATCTTTGTATCATCGGCAAACTTGGCCAGAATGCTCCCAGTCCCGTCATCTAGATCGTTAATATATAAAGAGAACAGCTGTGGCCCCAACACTGAACCCTGCGGGACACCACTTGTCACCGGTTGCCATTCTGAGAAAGAACCTTTTATCCCAACTCTCTGCCTTCTGTCTGACAGCCAATCGTCAATCCATGTTAGTACCTTGCCTCGAATACCATGGGCCCTTATTTTACTCAGCAGTCTCCCGTGAGGCACCTTGTCAAAGGCCTTTTGGAAGTCAAGATAGATAACATCCATTGGCTCTCCTTGGTCTAACCTATTTGTTATCTCTTCAAAGAACTCTAACAGGTTTGTCAGGCACGACCTCCCCTTACTAAATCCATGCTGACTTTCTCTTCGGTGTTCACGCAAGGGGACATGAATATAGCTGAGGAGGACACTGGGTTGCAAGGGAGTAGAATAGACAGTATTACAGTTGATAAGGAGGATGTGCAGGATATTCTGGAGGGTCTGAAAATAGATAAATCCCCTGGTCCGGATGGGATTTATCCAAGG
Organism: Mustelus asterias; assembly: GCF_964213995.1. Taxonomy (NCBI): domain Eukaryota; kingdom Metazoa; phylum Chordata; class Chondrichthyes; order Carcharhiniformes; family Triakidae; genus Mustelus; species Mustelus asterias. Next base: position 302,377 of record NC_135805.1, on the reverse strand, counting down.
ATTCTCTGGGAGGCAAGAGAAGTGATTGCAGAGCCTCTGGCTCTGATCTTCAGGTCGTCGTTGGCCTCTGGTATAGTACCAGAAGATTGGAGGTTAGCGAATGTTGTCCCATTGTTTAAGAAGGGGAACAGAGACTTCCCCGGGAATTATAGACCGGTGAGTCTCACTTCTGTTGTCGGCAAGATGTTGGAAAAAATTATAAGGGATAGGATTTATAGTTATTTGGAGAGTAATGAATTGATAGGTGATAGTCAGCATGGTTTTGTGGCAGGTAGGTCGTGCCTTACTAACCTTATTGAGTTTTTTGAGAAAGTGACCAAGGAGGTGGATGGGGGCAAGGCAGTGGACGTGGTATATATGGATTTTAGTAAGGCGTTTGATAAGGTTCACCATGGTAGGCTTCTGCAGAAAATGCAGATGTATGGGATTGGGGGTGATCTAGGAAATTGGATCAGGAATTGGCTAGCGGATAGGAAACAGAGGGTGGTGGTTGATAGTAAATATTCATCATGGAGTGCGGTTACAAGTGGTGTACCTCAAGGATCTGTTTTGGGGCCACTGCTGTTTGTAATATTTATTAATGATCTGGATGAGGGTATAGTTGGGTGGATTAGCAAATTTGCTGATGACACCAAAGTCGGTGGTGTGGTAGACAGTGAGGAAGGGTGTCGTAGTTTGCAGGAAGACTTAGACAGGTTGCAAAGTTGGGCCGAGAGGTGGCGGATGGAGTTTAATGCGGAGAAGTGTGAGGTAATTCACTTTGGTAGGAATAACAGATGTGTTGAGTATAGGGCTAACGGGAGGACTTTGAATAGTGTGGAGGAGCAGAGGGATCTAGGTGTATGTGTGCATAGATCCCTGAAAGTTGGGAATCAAGTAGATAAGGTTGTTAAGAAGGCATATGGTGTCTTGGCGTTTATTGGTAGGGGGATTGAATTTAGGAGTCGTAGCGTTATGTTGCAACTGTACACAACTCTGGTGCGGCCGCATTTGGAGTACTGTGTGCAGTTCTGGTCCCCACATTACAGGAAGGATGTGGAGGCTTTGGAGAGGGTGCAGAGGAGGTTTACCAGGATGTTGCCTGGTATGGAGGGGAGATCCTATGAGGAGAGGCTGAGGGATTTGGGATTGTTTTCGCTGGAAAGGCGGCGGCTAAGAGGGGATCTTATTGAAACATATAAGATGATTAGAGGTTTAGATAGGGTGGATAGTGATAGCCTTTTTCCTCTGATGGAGAAATCCAGCACGAGGGGGCATGGCTTTAAATTGAGGGGGGGTTGTTATAGAACCGATGTCAGGGGTAGGTTGTTTACCCAGAGGGTGGTGAGGGATTGGAATGCCCTGCCAGCATCAGTAGTAAATGCGCCTAGTTTGGGGGCGTTTAAGAGATCCGTAGATAGGTTCATGGACGAAAAGAAATTGGTTTAGGTTGGAGGGTCACAGTTTTTTTTTCTTAACTGGTCGGTGCAACATCGTGGGCCGAAGGGCCTGTTCTGCGCTGTAATGTTCTATGTTCTATGTTCAATCACAGGGGTCGCTCCAATCACAGGAATATCTCCAATCACAGGTGTTTCCCCAATAACATGGGTCGCCCCAATCACAGGGGTCGCCCCAATCACAGGGGTTTCCCCAATCACAGGGGTCGCCCCAATCACAGGGGTCGCCCCAATCACAGGGGTCTCCCCAATCACAAGGGTCGCCCCAATCACAGGGGTTTCCCCAATCACAGGGGTCGCCCCAATCACAGGGGTCGCCCCAATCACAGGTGTTTCCCCAATAACATGGGTTGCCCCAATCACAGGGGTCGCCCCAATCACAGGGGTTTCCCCAATCACAGGGGTTTCCCCAATCACAGGGGTCTCCCCAATCACAGGGGTTTCCCCAATCACAGGGGTTTCCCCAATCACAGGGGTCGCCCCAATCACAGGGGTCGCCCCAATCACAGGGGTTTCCCCAATCACAGGGGTCGCCCCAATCACAGGGGTCACCCCAATCACAGGGGTCACCCCAATCACAGGGGTCGCCCCAATCACAGGGGTCGCCCCAATCACAGGGGTTTCCCCAATCACAGGGGTTTCCCCAATCACAGGGGTCTCCCCAATCACAGGGGTTTCCCCAATCACAGGGGTTTCCCCAATCACAGGGGTCGCCCCAATCACAGGGGTCGCCCCAATCACAGGGGTTTCCCCAATCACAGGGGTCGCCCCAATCACAGGGGTCACCCCAATCACAGGGGTCACCCCAATCACAGGGGTCGCCCCAATCACAGGGGTCGCCCCAATCACAGGGGTCTCCCCAATCACAGGGGTCGCCACAGTCACAGAGGTCGCCCCAATCACAGGGGTCACTCCAATCACAGGGATCTCCCCAATCACAGGGGTCGCCTCAATCACAGGGGTCTCCCCAATCACAGGGGTCGCCCCAATCACAGGGGTCTCCCCAATCACAGGGGTCACCCCAATCACAGGGGTTTCCCCAATCACAGGGGTCGCCCCAATCACAGGAGTCTCCCCAATCACAGGGGCCGCCCCAATCACAGGGGTCGCCCCAATCACAGGGGTCGCCCCAATCACAGGGGTCGCCCCAATCACAGGGGTTTCCCCAATCACAGGGGTCGCCCCAATAACAGGGGTTTCCCCAATCACAGGGGTCGCCCCAATCACAGGGGTCGCCACAGTCACAGAGGTCGCCCCAATCACAGGGGTCGCTCCAATCACAGGAATATCTCCAATCACAGGTGTTTCCCCAATAACATGGGTCGCCCCAATCACAGGGGTCGCCCCAATCACTGGGGTCGCCCCAATCACAGAGGTCGCCCCAATCACAGAGGTCGCCCCAATCACAGGGGTCGCCCCAATCACAGGGGTCTCCCCAATCACAAGGGTCGCCCCAATCACAGGGGTTTCCCCAATCACAGCGGTCTCCCCAATCACAGGGGTTTCCCCAATCACAGGGGTTTCCCCAATCACAGGGGTCGCCCCAATCACAGGGGACGCCCCAATCACAGGGGTCGCCCCAATCACAGAGGTCGCCCCAATCACAGAGGTCGCCCCAATCACAGGGGTCGCCCCAATCACAGGGGTCTCCCCAATCACAAGGGTCTCCCCAATCACAGGGGTCGCCCCAATCACAGGGGTCGCCCCAATCACAGGGGTTTCCCCAATCACAGGGGTTTCCCCAATCACAGCGGTCTCCCCAATCACAGGGGTTTCCCCAATCACAGGGGTTTCCCCAATCACAGGGGTCGCCCCAATCACAGGGGTCGCCCCAATCACAGGGGTTTCCCCAATCACAGGGGTCGCCCCAATCACAGGGGTCACCCCAATCACAGGGGTCACCCCAATCACAGGGGTCGCCCCAATCACAGGGGTCGCCCCAATCACAGGGGTCGCCCCAATCACAGGGGTCGCCCCAATCACAGGGGTCTCCCCAATCACAGGGGCCGCCCCAATCACAGGGGTCTCCCCAATCACAGGGGTCGCCCCAATCACAGGGGTCGCCCCAATCACAGGGGTCGCCCCAATCACAGGGGTCGCCCCAATCACAGGGGTCGCCCCAATCACAGGGGTCGCCCCAATCACAGGGGTTTCCCCAATCACAAGGGTCGCCCCAATCACAGGGGTCACCCCAATCACAGGGGTCGCCCCAATCACAGGGGTTTCCCCAATCACAGGGGTCGCCCCAATCACAGGGGTCGCCCCAATCACAGGGGGCGCCCCAATAACAGGGGTCGCCCCAATCACAGGGGTCGCCCCAATCACAGGGGTTTCCCCAATCACAAGGGTCGCCCCAATCACAGGGGTTTCCCCAATAACATGGGTCTCCCCAATCACAGGTTTCTCCCCAATCACAGGGGTCGCCCCAATAACAGGGGTCGCCCCAATCACAGGGGTCGCCCCAATCACAGGGGTCGCCCCAATAACAGGGGTTTCCCCAATCACAAGGGTCGCCACAATCACAGGGGTTTCCCCAATCACAGGGGTCACCCCAATCACAGGGGTTTCCCCAATCACAGGGGTCGCCCCAATCACAGGGGTCGCCCCAATCACAGGGATCACCCCAATCACAGGGGTTTCCCCAATCACAGGGGTCGCCCCAATCACAGGGGTCACCCCAATCACAGGGTCGCCCCAATCACAGGGGTCGCCCCAATAACAGGGGTCGCCCCAATCACTGGGGTCGCCCCAATCACAGGGGTTGCCCCAATCACAGGGGTCGCCCCAATCACAGGGGTTTCCCCAATCACAGGGGTCGCCCCAATCACAGGGGTCGCCCCAATCACAGGGGTTTCCCCAATCACAGGGGACGCCCCAATCACAGGGGTCACCCCAATCACAGGGGTCGCCCCAATCACAGGGGTCGCCCCAATAACAGGGGTCGCCCCAATCACAGGGGTCGCCCCAATCACAGGGGTCGCCCCAATCACAGGGGTCGCCCCAATCACAGGGGTTTCCCCAATCACAAGGGTCGCCCCAATCACAGGGGTTTCCCCAATCACAGGGGTTTCCCCAATCACAGGGGTCGCCCCAATCACAGGGGTCGCCCCAATCACAGGGGTCGCCCCAATCACAGGGGTTTCCCCAATCACAAGGGTCGCCCCAATCACAGGGGTTTCCCCAATCACAGGGGTTTCCCCAATCACAGGGGTCGCCCCAATCACAGGGGTCGCCCCAATCACAGGGGTCGCCACAGTCACAGGGGTTTCCCCAATCACAAGGGTCGCCCCAATCACAGGGGTCGCCCCAATCACAGGGGTCGCCCCAATCACAGGGGTCGCCCCAATCACAGGGGTCGCCACAGTCACAGGGGTTTCCCCAATCACAAGGGTCGCCCCAATCACAGGGGTCGCCCCAATCACAGGGGTCGCCCCAATCACAGGGGTCGCCCTTGATGCACCATTGATTACGCAAAGACCCGTTATTGTGAAATAACCGGCTTTTATTAACGAAAGAACTGGAGCACACCCGAACCGATAGCTAATCCGAACTGAGCCAAAAGGGGCGGAGAGCAGTCACCTTTATACCCAGAGAAGGGCGGAGCCCCGGATTGAGGCAACAGGGGCGTGTCCAGGCATATCACATAAACAGACAATACTACAGTGGTTCGCCACAGCCCCAATCACAGGGGTCGCCCCAATCACAGGGGTTTCCCCAATCACAGAGATCTCCCCAATCACAGGGGTCGCCCCAATCACAGGGGTTTCCCCAATCACAGAGATCTCCCCAATCACAGGGGTCGCCCCAATCACAGGGGTTTCCCCAATCACAGGGGTTTCCCCAATCACAGGGTTTTCCCCAATCACAGAGATCTCCCCAATCACAGGGGTCGCCCCAATCACAGGGATCTCCCCAATCACAGGGGTTTCCCCAATCACAGGGGTTTCCCAATCACAGGGGTTTCCCCAATCACAGGGGTTTCCCCAATCACAGGGATCTCCCCAATCACAGGGGTCGCCCCAATCACAGGGGTTTCCCCAATCACAGGGGTTTCCCCAATCACAGGGGTTTCCCCAATCACAGGGATCTCCCCAATCACAGGGGTTTCCCCAATCACAGGGGTTTCCCCAATCACAGGGGTTTCCCCAATCACAGGGGTTTCCCCAATCACAGGGGTCTCCCCAATCACAGGGGTCGCTCCAATCACAGGGATCTCCCCAATCACAGGGGTTTCCCCAATCACAGGGGTTTCCCCAATCACAGGGATCTCCCCAATCACAGGGGTTTCCCCAATCACAGGGGTTTCCCCAATCACAGGGGTCTCCCCAATCACAGGGGTCGCCCCAATCACAGGGATCTCCCCAATCACAGGGATCTCCCCAATCACAGGGCTCACCCCAATCACAGGGATCTCCCCAATCACAGGGCTCACCCCAATCACAGTGGTTTCCCCAATCACAGGGGTCGCCCCAATCACAGGGGTTTCCCCAATCACAGGGATCTCCCCAATCACAGGGATCTCACCAATCACAGGGATCTCCCCAATCACAGGGCTCACCCCAATCACAGGGGTTTCCCCAATCACAGGGATCTCCCCAATCACAGGGATCTCCCCAATCACAGGGCTCACCCCAATCACAGGGATCTCCCCAATCACAGGGATCTCCCCAATCACAGGGCTCACCCCAATCACAGGGCTCACCCCAATCACAGGGGTTTCCCCAATCACAGGGGTTTCCCCAATCACAGGGATCTCCCCAATCACAGGGATCTCCCCAATCACAGGGATCTCCCCAATCACAGGGCTCACCCCAATCACAGGGGTTTCCCCAATCACAAGGGTCGCCCCAATCACAGGGGTTTCCCCAATCACAGGGGTTTCCCCAATCACAGGGGTCGCCCCAATCACAGGGGTCGCCCCAATCACAGGGGTCGCCCCAATCACAGGGGTTTCCCCAATCACAAGGGTCGCCCCAATCACAGGGGTTTCCCCAATCACAGGGGTTTCCCCAATCACAGGGGTCGCCCCAATCACAGGGGTCGCCCCAATCACAGGGGTCGCCCCAATCACAGGGGTCGCCACAGTCACAGGGGTTTCCCCAATCACAAGGGTCGCCCCAATCACAGGGGTCGCCCCAATCACAGGGGTCGCCCCAATCACAGGGGTCGCCCCAATCACAGGGGTCGCCACAGTCACAGGGGTTTCCCCAATCACAAGGGTCGCCCCAATCACAGGGGTCGCCCCAATCACAGGGGTCGCCCCAATCACAGGGGTCGCCCTTGATGCACCATTGATTACGCAAAGACCCGTTATTGTGAAATAACCGGCTTTTATTAACGAAAGAACTGGAGCACACCCGAACCGATAGCTAATCCGAACTGAGCCAAAAGGGGCGGAGAGCAGTCACCTTTATACCCAGAGAAGGGCGGAGCCCCGGATTGAGGCAACAGGGGCGTGTCCAGGCATATCACATAAACAGACAATACTACAGTGGTTCGCCACAGCCCCAATCACAGGGGTCGCCCCAATCACAGGGGTTTCCCCAATCACAGAGATCTCCCCAATCACAGGGGTCGCCCCAATCACAGGGGTTTCCCCAATCACAGAGATCTCCCCAATCACAGGGGTCGCCCCAATCACAGGGGTTTCCCCAATCACAGGGGTTTCCCCAATCACAGGGGTTTCCCCAATCACAGAGATCTCCCCAATCACAGGGGTCGCCCCAATCACAGGGATCTCCCCAATCACAGGGGTTTCCCCAATCACAGGGGTTTCCCAATCACAGGGGTTTCCCCAATCACAGGGGTTTCCCCAATCACAGGGATCTCCCCAATCACAGGGGTCGCCCCAATCACAGGGGTTTCCCCAATCACAGGGGTTTCCCCAATCACAGGGGTTTCCCCAATCACAGGGATCTCCCCAATCACAGGGGTTTCCCCAATCACAGGGGTTTCCCCAATCACAGGGGTTTCCCCAATCACAGGGGTTTCCCCAATCACAGGGGTCTCCCCAATCACAGGGGTCGCTCCAATCACAGGGATCTCCCCAATCACAGGGGTTTCCCCAATCACAGGGGTTTCCCCAATCACAGGGATCTCCCCAATCACAGGGGTTTCCCCAATCACAGGGGTTTCCCCAATCACAGGGGTCTCCCCAATCACAGGGGTCGCCCCAATCACAGGGATCTCCCCAATCACAGGGATCTCCCCAATCACAGGGCTCACCCCAATCACAGGGATCTCCCCAATCACAGGGCTCACCCCAATCACAGTGGTTTCCCCAATCACAGGGGTCGCCCCAATCACAGGGGTTTCCCCAATCACAGGGATCTCCCCAATCACAGGGATCTCACCAATCACAGGGATCTCCCCAATCACAGGGCTCACCCCAATCACAGGGGTTTCCCCAATCACAGGGATCTCCCCAATCACAGGGATCTCCCCAATCACAGGGCTCACCCCAATCACAGGGATCTCCCCAATCACAGGGATCTCCCCAATCACAGGGCTCACCCCAATCACAGGGCTCACCCCAATCACAGGGGTTTCCCCAATCACAGGGGTTTCCCCAATCACAGGGATCTCCCCAATCACAGGGATCTCCCCAATCACAGGGATCTCCCCAATCACAGGGCTCACCCCAATCACAGGGGTTTCCCCAATCACAGGGACCTCCCCAATCACAGGGATCTCCCCAATCACAGGGCTCACCCCAATCACAGGGGTTTCCCCAATCACAGGGCTCACCCCAATCACAGGATCTCCCCAATCACAGGGCTCACCCCAATCACAGGATCTCCCCAATCACAGGGATCTCCCCAATCACAGGGCTCACCCCAATCACAGGGCTCACCCCAATCACAGGATCTCCCCAATCACAGGGCTCACCCCAATCACAGGATCTCCCCAATCACAGGGATCTCCCCAATCACAGGGATCTCCCCAATCACAGGGCTCACCCCAATCATGCTGTGTCTGGACCCCACGCCATGTCTGGACCCCACACCGTGTGTGAATCCCATGCCGTGTCTGGACCCCACACCATGTCTGGACCCCACGCCGCGTCTGGACCCCACACCATGTCTGGACCCCACGCCGCGTCTGGACCCCACACCATGTCTGGACCCCACGCCATGTCTGGACCCCACGCCGTGTCTGGACCCCACGCCGTGTCTGGACCCCACACCGTGTTTGAACCCCACGCTGTGTCTGGACCCCACGCCGTGTCTGGACCCCACGCTGCGTCTGGACCCTACGCCGTGTTTGAACCCCACGCTGCGTCTGGACCCTACGCCGTGTCTGGACCCCACGCTGCGTCTGGAACCTACGCCGTGTCTGGACCCCACGCTGCGTCTGGACCCTACGCCGTGTCTGGACCCCACGCTGCGTCTGGACGCCATGCTGTGTTTGAACTCCACGCTGTGTCTGGACCGCATGCCGTGTCTGGACCCCACGCCGTGTCTGGACCCCACGCTGTGTCTGGACGGCATGCCGTGTTTGAACCCCACGCTGCGTCTGGACCGCATGCCGTGTTTGAACCCCACGCTGTGTCTGGACCGCATGCCGTGTCTGGATCCCACGCTGTGTCTGGACCCCATGCTGTGTCTGGACCCCATGCTATGTCTGGACCCCACGCTGCATCTGGACCCCACGCTGCGGCTGGACCCCACGCTGTGTCTGGACCCCATGCTGTGTCTGGACCCCATGCTGTGTCTGGACCCCACGCCGTGTCTGGACCCCACGCCGTGTCTGGACCCCACGCTGTGTCTGGACCCCACGCCGTGTCTGGACCCCACGCCGTGTCTGGACCCCACGCTGCGTCTGGACGCCATGCTGTGTTTGAACTCCACGCTGTGTCTGGACCCGACGCCGTGTTTGAACCCCACGCTGTGTCTGGACCCCACGCCGTGTCTGGATCCCACGCTGCGTCTGGACGCCATGCTGTGTTTGAACCCCACGCCGTGTCTGGATCCCACGCTGTGTCTGGACCGCATGCCGTGTCTGGACCCCACGCTGCGTCTGGACGCCATGCTGTGTCTGGACCCCACGCCGTGTCTGGATCCCACGCTGTGTCTGGACGCCATGCTGTGTCTGGACCCCACGCTGTGTCTGGATCCCACGCTGTGTCTGGACCGCATGCCGTGTCTGGACCCCACGCCGTGTTTGAACCCCACGCTGCGTCTGGACCCCACGCCGTGTCTGGACCCCACGCTGCGTCTGGACGCCATGCTGTGTTTGAACCCCACGCCGTGTCTGGATCCCACGCTGTGTCTGGACCGCATGCCGTGTCTGGACCCCACGCCGTGTTTGAACCCCACGCTGCGTCTGGACCCCACGCTGTGTCTGGACCCCACGCCGTGTTTGAACCCCACGCCGTGTCTGGACCCCACGCTGTGTCTGGACCCCACGCTGCGTCTGGACCCCACGCTGCGTCTGGACCCCACGCTGTGTCTGGACCCCACGCCGTGTCTGGACCCCACGCTGCGTCTGGACCCCACGCTGTGTCTGGACCCCACGCTGCGTCTGGACCCCACGCTGTGTCTGGACCCCACGCTGTGTCTGGACCCCACGCTGCGTCTGGACCCCACGCTGCGTCTGGACCCCACGCTGCGTCTGGTCCCCACGCTGCATCTGGACCCCACGCTGCGTCTGGACCCCACGCTGCGTCTGGACCCCACGCTGCGTCTGGACCCCACGCTGTGTCTGGACCCCACGCTGCGTCTGGACCCCACGCTGCGTCTGGACCCCACGCTGAGTCTGGACCCCACGCTGCGTCTGGACCCCACGCTGCGTCTGGACCCCACGCTGTGTCTGGACCCCACGCTGCGTCTGGACCCCACGCTGTGTCTGGACCCCACGCTGCGTCTGGACCCCACGCTGCGTCTGGACCCCACGCTGCGTCTGGACCCCACGCTGCGTCTGGACCCCACGCTGCGTCTGGACCCCACGCTGCGTCTGGACCCCACGCTGCGTCTGGACCCCACGCTGCGTCTGGACCCCACGCTGTGTCTGGACCCCACGCTGTGTCTGGACACCACGCTGCGTCTGGACCCCATGCTGTGTCTGGACCCCATGCCGTGTCTGGACCCCACGCTGCGTCTGGACCCCATGCTGCGTCTGGACCCCACGCTGCGTCTGGACCCCACGCTGCGTCTGGACCCCACGCTGCGTCTGGACCCCACGCTGCGTCTGGATTCCACGCCGCATCTGGACCCCACGCTGTGTCTGGACCCCACGCTGCGTCTGGACCCCACACCGTGTCTGGAAGCCAGGTTGCATCAGAGGTGCAGATGGGTGAATGCAGGTTGATGCTGTAAGGGTTCCTTAGTGAGCTCCTTCTCACAGCCACCTGATGCTCTATGTGAGTATCAGAGCCCTGAGACCACTCCGTCACAATGCTGCCGCCACTGGCCTGTGGTTCCAGAGGTCCATACTGGCAGTGGGGAGATGAGGGGGCACTATCCTGGGCGGGGGGGGGTGAGGGTGGGGGGGGGGGGGGGGGAGGTGGCAGCAGTGTGCCACACACAAGCGACCACGCAACTGCCTCAGGGTTGCAGAAGGCATTGGGCTGCAACCTGTGAAGAATGGGAATGGTGACAGTTGACAGTGTTCAGGTTCATGGGGACACGGATGCTGGGAGGGATTGACAGACCTGCGATGGAAAACCTCACAGACTGTATTTCCCTCTCTCTTTCTCCCCACCCCCAGAGGAACCATGGATGTTGGAACAAAGAACAAAGAACAATACAGCACAGGAACAGGACCTTCGGCCCTCCAAGCCCGTGCTGCTCCCTGGTCCAAACGAGACCATTTTTTTGTATCCCTCCATTCCCACTCCGTTCATATGGCTGTCTAGATAAGTCTTAAACGTTCCCAGTGTGTCCGCCTCCACCACCTTGCCCGGCAGCGCATTCCAGGCCCCCACCACCCTCTGTGTAAAATATGTCCTTCTGATGTGGAAGTGCTGGAAAGAGTGCAGAGGAGATTTACCAGGATGCTGCCTGGTTTGGAGTGTCGGTCTTATGAGGAAAGGTTGAGGGAGCTGGGGCTGTTCTCTCTGGAGCGGAGGAGATTGAGGGGAGACTTAATAGAGGTTTATAAAATGATGAAGGGGATAGATCGAGTGAACGTTCAAAGACTATTTCCTCGGGTGGATGGAGCTATTACAAGGGGGCATAACTATAGGGTTCATGGTGGGAGATATAGGAAGGATATCAGAGGTAGGTTCTTCACGCAGAGAGTGGTTGGGGTGTGGAATGGACTGCCTGCAGTGATAGTGGAGTCAGACACTTTAGAAACATTTAAGCGGTTATTGGATAGGCACATGGAGCACACCAGGATGGTAGGGAGTGGGATAGCTTGATCTTGGTTTCAGATGAAGGTCGGCACAACATCGTGGGCCGAAGGGCCTGTTCTGTGCTGTACTGTTCTATGTTCTATGTTCTATGTTCTATATCTGTGTTAAACCTCCCCCCCTTCACCTTGAACCTATGACCCCTCGTGAACGTCACCACCAACCTGGGGAAAAGCTTCCCACCGTTCACCCTATCTATGCCTTTCATAATTTTATACACCTCTATTAAGTCTCCCCTCATCCTCCGTCTTTCCAGGGAGAACAACCCCAGTTTACCCAATCTCTCCTCATAACTAAGCCCCTCCATACCAGGCAACATCCTGGTAAACCTCCTCTGCACTCTCTCCAAAGCCTCCATGTCCTTCTGGTAGTGTGGCGACCAGAACTGGGCGCAGTATTCCAAATGCGGCCGAACCAACGTTCTATACAACTGCAACATCAGACCCCAACTTTTATACTCCATGCCCCGTCCTATAAAAGCAAGCATGCCATATGCCTTCTTCACCACCTTCTCCACCTGTGACGTCACCTTCAAGGATCTGTGGACTTGCACACCCAGGTCCCTCTGCGTATCTACACCCTTTATGGTTCTGCCATTTACCGTATAGCTCCTCCCTACATTATTTCTACCAAAATGCATCATAGAAATCATAGAAATCATAGAAACCCTACAGTGCAGAAAGAGGCCATTCGGCCCATCGAGTCTGCACCGACCACAATCCCACCCAGGCCCTACCCCCATATCCCTACATATTTTACCCGCTAATCACTCTAACCTACGCATCTCAGGACTCTAAGGGGCAATTTTAGCATGGCCAAGCAACCTAACCCGCACACCTTTGGACTGTGGGAGGAAACCGGAGCACCCGGAGGAAATCCACGCAGACACGAGGAGAATGTGCAAACTCCACACAGACAGTGACCCAAACCGGGAATCGAACCCAGGTCCCTGGAGCTGTGAAGCAGCAGTGCTAACCACTGTGCTACCGTGCCGCCCACACTGGGTGGACCACCAGATCACTTCGCATTTATCAGGATTGAACTCCATCTGCCATTTCTTTGCCCAAATTTCCAGCCTATCTATATCCTTCTGTAGCTTCTGACAATGCTCCTCACTATCTGCAAGTCCTGCCAATTTTGTGTCGTCCGCAAACTTACTGATCACCCCAGTTACACCTTCTTCCAGATCATTTATATAAATCACAAACAGCAGAGGTCCCAATACAGAGCCCTGCGGAACACCACTAGTCACAGGCCTCCAGCCGGAAAAAGACCCTTCCACTACCACCCTCTGTCTTCTGTGACCAAGCCAGTTCTCCACCCATCTAGCCACCTCCCCCTTTATCCCATGAGATCCAACCTTTTTCACCAGCCTACCATGAGGGACTTTGTCAAACGGTTTACTAAAGTCCATAGAGATGACATCCACGGCCCTTCCCTCGTCAACCATTCTGGTCACTTCTTCAAAAAACTCCACCAGGTTAGTGAGGCATGACCTCCCTCTCACAAAACCATGCTGACTATCATAGAAATCATAGAAATCATAGAAACCCTACAGTACAGAAAGAGGCCATTTGGCCCATCGAGTCTGCACTGACAACAATCCCACCCAGGCCCTACCCCCATATCCCTACATATTTTACCTACTAATCCCTCTAATCTACGCATCCCAGGACACTAAGGGGCAATTTTAGCATGGCCAATCAACCTAACCCGCACATCTTTGGACTGTGGGAGGAAACAGGAGCACCCGGAGGAAACCCACGCAGACACGAGGAGAATGTGCAAACTCCACACAGACAGTGACCCAAGCCGGGAATCGAACCCAGCAGTGCTAACCACTGTGCTACCGTGCTATCGTTAACATAGAACATAGAACATAGAACATTACAGCGCAGAACAGGCCCTTCGGCCCACGATGTTGCACCGACCAGTTAAAAAAAAAAACTGTGACCCTCCAACCTAAACCAATTTCTTTTCGTCCATGAACCTATCTACGGATCTCTTAAACGCCCCCAAACTAGGCGCATTTACTACTGATGCTGGCAGGGCATTCCAATCCCTCACCACCCTCTGGGTAAAGAACCTACCCCTGACATCGGTTCTATAACTACCCCCCCTCAATTTAAAGCCATGCCCCCTCGTGCTGGATTTCTCCATCAGAGGAAAAAGGCTATCACTATCCACCCTATCTAAACCTCTAATCATCTTATATGTTTCAATAAGATCCCCTCTTAGCCGCCGCCTTTCCAGCGAAAACAATCCCAAATCCCTCAGCCTCTCCTCATAGGATCTCCCCTCCATACCAGGCAACATCCTGGTAAACCTCCTCTGCACCCTCTCCAAAGCCTCCACATCCTTCCTGTAATGTGGGGACCAGAACTGCACACAGTACTCCAAGTGCGGCCGCACCAGAGTTGTGTACAGTTGCAACATAACGCTACGACTCCTAAATTCAATCCCCCTACCAATAAACGCCAAGACACCATATGCCTTCTTAACAACCTTATCTACTTGATTCCCAACTTTCAGGGATCTATGCACACATACACCTAGATCCCTCTGCTCCTCCACACTATTCAAAGTCCTCCCGTTAGCCCTATACTCAACACATCTGTTATTCCTACCAAAGTGAATTACCTCACACTTCTCCGCATTAAACTCCATCCGCCACCTCTCGGCCCAACTTTGCAACCTGTCTAAGTCTTCCTGCAAACTACGACACCCTTCCTCACTGTCTACCACACCACCGACTTTGGTGTCATCAGCAAATTTGCTAATCCACCCAACTATACCCTCATCCAGATCATTAATAAATATTACAAACAGCAGTGGCCCCAAAACAGATCCCTGAGGTACACCACTTGTAACCGCACTCCATGATGAATATTTACTATCAACCACCACCCTCTGTTTCCTATCCGCTAGCCAATTCCTGATCCAATTTCCTAGATCACCCCCAATCCCATACATCTGCATTTTCTGCAGAAGCCTACCATGGTGAACCTTATCAAACGCCTTACTAAAATCCATATATACCACGTCCACTGCCTTGCCCCCATCCACCTCCTTGGTCACTTTCTCAAAAAACTCAATAAGGTTAGTAAGGCACGACCTACCTGCCACAAAACCATGCTGACTATCACCTATCAATTCATTACTCTCCAAATAACTATAAATCCTATCCCTTATAATTTTTTCCAACATCTTGCCGACAACAGAAGTGAGACTCACCGGTCTATAATTCCCGGGGAAGTCTCTGTTCCCCTTCTTAAACAATGGGACAACATTCGCTAACCTCCAATCTTCTGGTACTATACCAGAGGCCAACGACGACCTGAAGATCAGAGCCAGAGGCTCTGCAATCACTTCTCTTGCCTCCCAGAGAATCCTTGGATAAATCCCATCCGGACCAGGGGATTTATCTATTTTCAGACCCTCCAGAATATCCTGCACATCCTCCTTATCAACTGTAATACTGTCTATTCTACTCCCTTGCAACCCAGTGTCCTCCTCAGCTATATTCATGTCCCCTTGCGTGAACACCGAAGAGAAATATTGGTTCAATGCTTCACCAATCTCCTCCGGTTCCACACATAACTTCCCTCTGCCATCTATAACTGGCCCTAAACTTGCCCTAACCAACCTTCTGTTCTTGACATACCTATAGAACGCCTTAGGATTCTCTTTAACCCTATCCGCCAAAGTCTTCTCATGTCCCCTTTTAGCCCTTCTAAGCTCGCTCTTCAACTCCCTCTTAGCCAATCTAAAGCTTTCTAGTGCACTACCCGAGTGCTCACGTCTCATCCGAACATAAGCCTCCTTTTTCTTTTTAACCAACAAAGAAACTTTTTTGGTGCACCACGGTTCCCTAGCCCTACCAATTCCTCCTTGCCTGACAGGGACATACCTATCACAGACTCGCAGTAGCTGCTCCTTGAAAAAACTCCACATGTCGGACGTTCCCAGTCCCTGTAATCTCCTAGTCCAACCTATGTTTCCTAATTCTCTCCTAATAGCCTCATAATTACCCTTCCCCCAGCTAAAACCACTGGCCCGAGGTTCATGCCTATCCCTTTCCATCACTAAGGTGAACGTAACCGAATTGTGGTCACTATCACCAAAATGCACACCAACTTCCAAGTCTAGCACCTGGTCTGGCTCATTTCCCAGCACCAGATCCAATATAGCCTCACCTCTAGTTGGCCTGTCTACATACTGAGTCAAAAAACCTTCCTGCACGCTTTGAACAAAAACTGACCCCTCTAACGAGCTAGAGCTATAACAATTCCAGTCAATATTAGTCAAGTTAAAATCCCCCATAACAATTGCCCTATTACTTTCACTCCTAAGCAGGATTGACTCCGCAATCCTTTCCTCAACCTCTCTAGAACTTTTAGGAGGTCTATAAAAGACTCCCAACAGGGTGACCTCTCCTCTCCTATTTCTAATCTCCGCCCATACTACCTCAACAGATAAGTCCTCATCAAACCTCCTCTCTGACACTGTGATACAATCTCTGACCAATAATGCTACCCCTCCCCCTCTTCTACCTCCTTCCCTACTTCGACTAAAACATTTGAACCCCGGGACCTGCAGCATCCATTCCTGCCCCTGCTCTATCCATGTCTCTGAAATAGCCACAACATCGAAGTCCCAGGTACTGATCCACGCTGCAAGTTCACCCACTTTATTGCGAATACTCCTGGCATTGAAGTATACACATTTCAAACCCTGCTCCACCCCACCTCTGCAATGCCGTGCATTGCAGTCCCCATCCATGCATCCCTCACTTTCAGCCCCACTACTCAGGATCCCTCCCCCCCCCCGAATCAGTTTAAACCTCCCTGCATGGCCTTAGCAAATTTACCCCCCAGGATATTGGTCCCCTTCTGATTAAGGTGTAGACCATCCTTCTCATAGAGGTCACACCTTCCCCAGTACGAGCCCCAATTGCTTAAGTACCTGAACCCCTCCCTCCTGCACCATCCCCTCAGCCATGAATTCAAACCTTCCCTCTCCCTATTCCTCTCTAAACTATCCCGTGGTACAGGCAAGAGTCCAGAGATAACCACTCTGTCAGTCTTGGCCTTTAGTTTCCACCCCAACTCCATAAATCCCTGCCTAATATCCCCTTCCCCTATCCTCCCTATGTCGTGTGTCCCCACATGTACAATAACTTGTGGTTTATCTCCCTCCCCCCTAAGAGTCCTGAATACCCTGTCAGACACATCCCGGACCCCAGCCCCTGGTAGGCAACACACCAACCCTGAGTCCCTACCTTTAGTTCCGACCCTCCTATCTGTCCCCTTAATTGTGGAGTCCCCAATCACAAGGCAATAATGAGTTTATTCCTTTCTAAATGCGCATACATCCTATCTCTAAGAATCTTCTGCAACAACTTCCCCACCACGGACGTCAAGCTCACCGGCCTATAATTACCCGGGTTATCCTTCCTACCCTTCTTAAATAACGGGACCACATTAGCTATCCTCCAATCCTCTGGGACCTCACCTGCGTCCAGTGACGAGACAAAGATTTGCGTCAGAGGCCCAGCGATTTCATCTCTCGTCTCCCTGAGCAGCCTTGGATAGATTCCATCAGGCCCTGGGGATTTGTCAGTCTTTATATTCTCTAACAAACCTAACACTTCCTCCTTTGTAATGGAGATTTTCTCCAATGGTTCAACACTCCCCTCCGAGACACTCCCAGTCAACACATCCCTCTCCTTTGTGAATACCGACGCAAAGTATTCATTCAGGATCTCCCCTACTTCTTTGGGCTCCAAGCATAATTCCCCACTTTTGTCCCTGAGAGGTCCAAATTGTTCCCTGACAACCCTTTTGTTCCTAACGTATGAATAAAATGCCTTGGGATTCTCCTTAATCCTGTCTGCCAAGGACATTTCGTGACCCCATTGTGCCCTTCTAATTCCCCGTTTGAGTTCTTTCCTATTTTCTTTGTACTCCTCCAGAGCTCCCTCCGTTTTTAGCTGCCTGGACCTAACATAGAACATAGAACATAGAACAGTACAGCACAGAACAGGCCCTTCAGCCCACGATGTTGTGCCGAGCTTTATCTGAAATCAAGATCAAGCTATCCCACTCCCTATCATCCTGGTGTGCTCCATGTGCCTATCCAATAACCGCTTAAATGTTCCTAAAGTGTCTGACTCCACTATCACTGCAGGCAGTCCATTCCACACCCCAACCACTCTCTGAGTAAAGAACCTACCTCTGATATCCTTCCTGTACCTCCCACCATGAACCCTATAGTTATGCCCCCTTGTAATAGCTCCATTCACCCGAGGAAATAGTCTTTGAACGTTCACTCTATCTATCCCCTTCATCATTTTATACACCTCTATTAAGTCTCCCCTCAGCCTCCTCCGCTCCAGAGAGAACAGCCCTAGCTCCCTCAACCTTTCCTCATAAGACCTACCCTCCAAACCAGGCAGCATCCTGGTAAATCTCCTCTGTACTCTTTCCAGCGCTTCCACATCCTTCTTATAGTGAGGTGACCGGAACTGCACACAATATTCCAAATGTGGTCTCACCAAGGTCCTGTACAGTTGCAGCATAACCCCACGGCTCTTAAACTCCAACCCCCTGTTAATAAAAGCTAACACACTATAGGCCTTCTTCACAGCTCTATCCACTTGAGTGGCAACCTTTAGAGATCTGTGGATATGGACCCCAAGATCTCTCTGTTCCTCCACAGTCTTCAGAACCCTACCTTTGACCCTGTAATCCACATTTAAATTAGTCCTACCAAAATGAATCACCTCACATTTATCAGGGTTAAACTCCATTTGCCATTTTTCAGCCCAGCTTTGCATCCTATCTATGTCTCTTTGCAGCCTACAACAGCCCTCCACCTCATCCACTACTCCACCAATCTTGGTGTCATCAGCAAATTTACTGATCCACCCTTCAGCCCCCTCCTCTCAGTCATTAATAAAAATCACAAAGAGCAGAGGACCAAGCACTGATCCCTGCGGCACTCCACTAGCAACCTGCCTCCAATCCGAAAATTTTCCATCCACCACCACCCTCTGTCTTCGATCAGACAGCCAGTTACCTATCCAATCGGCCAACTTTCCCTCTATCCCACACCTCCTCACTTTCATCATAAGCCGACCATGGGGAACCTTATCAAACGCCTTACTAAAATCCATGTATATGACATCAACTGCCCTACCTTCATCAACACACTTAGTTACCTCCTCAAAAAATTCTATCAAATTTGTGAGGCACGACTTGCCCTTCACGAATCCGTGCTGACTATCCCGGATTAATCCGCATCTTTCTAAATGGTCGTAAATCCCATCTCTAAGGACCTTTTCCATCAATTTACCAACCACCGAAGTAAGACTAACCGGTCTATAATTACCAGGGTCATTTCTATTCCCTTTCTTAAACAGAGGAACAACATTCGCCATTCTCCAGTCCTCTGGCACCATCCCCGTGGACAGCGAGGACCCAAAGATCAAAGCCAAAGGCTCTGCAATCTCATCCCTTGCCTCCCAAAGAATCCTAGAGCCATCTGAACCTTGTTCCTCATCCCTACATAAGCTTCCCTCTTCTTTTTCACAAGACATTCCACCTCTTTCGTGAACCATGGTTCCCTCACTCGGCCATTTCCTCCCTGCCTGTCAGGGACATACCTATCAAGGACACCCAGTGTTTGTTCCTTGAAAAAGTTCCACTTTTCATTAGTTCCTTTCTCTGACAGTTTCTGTTCCCAACTTATGCCCCCTAATTCTTGCCTAATCGCATCATAATTACCTCTCCCCCAATTGTAAACCTTGCCCTGCTGTACGGCCCTATCCCTCTCCATTGCAATAACAAAAGACACCGAATTGTGGTCACTATCTCCAAAGTGCTCTCCCACAACCAAATCTAACACTTGGCCCGGTTCATTTCCCAGTACCAAATCCAATGTGGCCTCACCTCTTGTCGGCCTATCCACATATTGTGTCAGGAAACCCTCCTGCACACACTGCACAAAAACCGCCCCATCCGAACTATTTGACCTCCAAAGGTTCCAATCAATATTTGGAAAGTTAAAGTCCCCCATGACAACTACCCTGTGACCCCCACACATATCCATAATCTGCTTCACAATTTCTTCCTCCACATCTCTATTACTATTTGGGGGCCTATAGTAAACTCCTAACAACGTGACCGCTCCTTTCCTGTTTCTAACTGCAGCCCATATTACCTCAGTGTGCAGATCCCCCTCGAAGTGCCTTTCCGCAGCCGTTAAACTATCCTTGATTAACAATGCCACTCCTCCACCTCTTTTACCAACTTCCCGACACTTACTGAAACATCTATACCCCGGAACGTCCAACAACCATTCCTGTCCTTGTTCTACCCACGTCTCCGTAATGGCCACAACATCGTAGTCCTAACGTACGCCTCTCTTTTCTTTTTGACCAGTCCCTCAATTTCCCTGGTTATCCACAGTTCTCGAATCCTACCCTTCCTATCCTTCTTTTTTACAGGCACGTGCCTATCCTGCAGCCCTAACAACTGTTCCTTAAAAGATTCCCACATGCCAGATGTGGATTTACCCTCAAACAGCCTCTCCCAATCAACAGCTGCCAATTTCTGCCTAATCCCACTAAAGTTAGCCTTCCCCCAATCCAACACCTTACCCTTGGGACACCACTCATCCTTTTCCATCACTATCCTAAAGCTAACAGAATTGTGGTCACTATTTACCACATGTTCCCCTACCGAAACTTTGAAGACCTGACCGGGCTCATTCCCCAGTACTAGGTCCAGTATAGCCCCCTCTCTAGTCGGGCTATCTACATATTGTTCCAAAGAACCCTCCTGTACGCATTTTACAAATTCCTCCCCATTCAGAGTCTCAGCTCTCAGCGATTTCCAGTCTATACCAGGGAAATTGAAGTCTCCCACTACAACAACCCTATTTTTCCTGCACCTATCCAGTATCTCCTGACATATCCGTTCTTCCATTTCCCTTGGGTTGTTGGGGGGCCTGTAGTATACCCCCAACATAGTGACTGCGCCCTTCCTGTTTCTAAGCTCCACCCAGAGTGACTCGTTACACGACCCCTCTGAATTGTCCTCCCTCTGCACCGCTGTAATATGCTCTCCAACTAATACTGCTACTCCCCCACCCCCTCCTCTGTCTCGCCTAAAACACTTGTACCCCGGAATATTCAGCTGCCAGTCCTGTCCCTCTTTCAACCAAGTCTCTGTCACCGCAACCACATCCAAATTCCTCGTGAGCATTAAGGCCCTAAGTTCGTCTGTCTTACCTGCTACGCTTTTATACTCTAGACCCCATCCTATAAAGGCAAGCATACCAAGGCGGCACGGTAGCACAGTGGTTAGCACTGCTGCTTCACAGCTCCAGGATCCCGGGTTCGATTCCCGGCTCGGGTCACTGTCTGTGTGGAGTTTGCACATTCTCCTCGTGTCTGCGTGGGTTTCCTCCGGGTGCTCCGGTTTCCTCCCACAGTCCAAAGATGTGCGGGTTAGGTTGATTGGCCAGGTTAAAAATTGTCCCTTAGAGTCCTGGGATGCGTAGGTTAGAGGGATTAGTGGGTAAAATATGTGGGGGGAGGGCCTGGGTGGGATTGTGGTCGGTGCAGACTCGATGGGCCGAATGGCCTCCTTCTGCACTGTAGGGTTTCTATGTAAGTCCTTCTATGTAAGATAGGGATTTAGAGGAGTATACGACTTGTAGGAAGGGACTAAAGAAGGAAATTAGGAGAGCCAGAAGGGGTCACGAGAAGGCCCTGGCAGGTAGGATTAAGGAGAACCCTAAGGTGTTCTATAAATATGTGAAGAGTAAAAGGATGAGACGTGACGGAATAGGGCCTATAAAAGGTGAAGGCGGGAAAGTCTGTACGGAACCAGTAGAAATGGCAGAGGTGCTCAATGAGTATTTTGCCTCGGTTTTCACAGAGGAGAAGGACCTGGGTGGATGTACTGCGGGTGTGTGGTGGACGGAAAGGATTGAGTAGGTGGACTTTAAGAAAGAGGTTGTGCTGGAATCTTTGAATGGCATCAAGATAGATAAGTCGTCGGGTCCGGATGGGATGCACCCCAGGTTTCTGTGGGAGGCGAGGGAAGAGATTGCAGAGCCTCTGGCGATGATCTTTGCGTCGTCGATGGAGACGGGAGAGGTGCCGGAGGATTGGAGGATTGCGGATGTGGTTCCTATTTTCAAGAAGGGAAATAGGGATAGCCCAGGAAATTACCGACCGGTGAGTGTAACCTCAGTGGTTGGTAAGCTGATGGAGAAGATCCTGAGGGACAGGATATATGAGCATTTAGAGAGGTTTAGTATGCTCAAGAATACTCAGCATGGCTTTGTCAAGGGCAGATCGTGCCTCACGAGCCTGGTGGAGTTCTTCGAAAATGTGACTTAATACATTGACGAAGGGAAGGTGGTAGATGTGGTTTATTTGGATTTTAGCAAGGCGTTCGATAAGGAGCCCCATGCAAGGCTTCTAGAAATAGTGAGAGGGCATGGGATCCAAGGGGCTGCTGCCCGGTGGATCCAGAACTGGCTTGCCCAAAGGAGGCAGAGAGTGGTTATAGATGGGTCTTTTTCTAAATGGAGGTCGGTCACCAGTGGTGTGCCCCAGGGATCTGTTCTGGGACCCTTGCTGTTTGTCATTTTCATAAATGACCTGGATGAGGAAGTGGAGGGATGGGTTGGTAAGTTTGCCGATGACACGAAGGTTGGTGGGGTTGTGGATAGTCTGGAGGGATGTCAGAAGTTACAGAGGGACATAGATAGGATGCAAGACTGGGCGGAGAAGTGGCAGATGGACTTCAACCCAGATAAATGCGTCGTGGTCCATTTTGGAAGGACAAATGGGATGAAGGAGTACAATATAAAGGGAAAGACTCTTAGTACGGTAGAGGATCAGAAGGACCTTGGGGTCCGGGTCCATAGCACTCTGAAATCGGCTCCGCAGGTGGAGGAGGTGGTTAAGAAGGCGTATGGTGTGCTGGCCTTTATCAATCGAGGAATTGAGTTTAGGAATCCGGGGATAATGATGCAGCTATATAAGACCCTCGTCAGACCCCACATGGAGTACTGTGCTCAGTTCTGGTCGCCTCACTATAGGAAGGATGTGGAAAAGATTGAAAGGATGCAGAGGAGATTTACAAGGATGTTGCCTGGATTGAGTGGCATGCCTTATGAGGATAGGCTGAGGGAGCTCGGTCTTTTCTCCTTGGAGAGACGAAGGATGAGAGACAAAGAACAAAGAACAAAGAACAGTACAGCACAGGAAACAGGCCCTTCGGCCCTCTAAGCCTGTGCCGCTCCTTGGTCCAACTTGACCAATCGTTTGTATCCCTCCATTCCCAAGCTGCTCATGTGACTATCCAGGTAAGTCTTAACCGATGTCAGCGTGTCTGCCTCCACCACCCTACTTGGCAGCGCATTCCAGGCCCCCACCACCCTCTGTGTAAAAAAATCCCTCTGATATCTGAGTTATACTTCGCCCCTCTCACCTTGAGCCCGTGACTCCTCGTGATCTAATAGAGGTGTATAAGATGTTGAGAGGCATAGATCGGGTGGACTCTCAGAGGCTTTTTCCCACGGTGAAAATGTCTGCTACGAGAGGACACAGGGTTAAGGTGCTGGGTGGGTAGGTACAGGGGAAATGTTAGGGGGAAGTTTTTCACACAGAGGGTGGTGGGCGAGTGGAATCGGCTGCCGTCAGTGGTGGTGGAGGCAAACTCAATAGGGTCTTTTAAGAGACTCCTGGATGAGTACATGGAGCTTAATAGGATGGAGGGTTATAGGTCGGTCGAGAAGGCAGGGATGTGTTCGGCACAACTTGTGGGCCGAAGGGCCTGTTTGCGCTGTAGTTTTTCTATGTTTCTATGTTTCTATATGCCTTCTTCACCACCTTGTCCACCTGTGTTGCCACCTTCAAGGATTTGTGGACTTGCACACCTAGGTCCCTCTGTGTTTCTATACTCTTGATGGCTCTGCCATTTATTGTATAACTCCTCCCTCCATTATTTCTTCCAAAATGCATCGCTTCGCATTTATCTGGATTAAATTCCATCTGCCACCTCTCCGCCCAATTTTCCAGCCTATCTATATCCTGCTGTATTGCCCGACAATGCTCTTCGCTATCCGCAAGTCCAGCCATCTTCGCGTCATCCGGAAACTTGCTGATAACACCAGTTACACCTTCTTCCAAATCATTTATATATATCACAAATAGCAGAGGTCCTAGTACAGAGCCCTGCGGAACACCACTGGTCACAGACCTCCAGCCGGAAAAAGGCCCTTCAACTGCTACCCTCTGTCTCTTATGGCCAAGCCAGTTCTCCACCCATCGAGCCACTTCTCCTTGTATCCCATGAGCTTTAACCTTTTTGACCAACCAGGCATGTGGGACTTTGTCAAATGCCTTACTGAAATCCATATAGACGACATCCATGGCCTTTCCTTCGTCAACCGTTTTTGTCACTTCCTCAAAAAACTCCACCAAATTTATAAGGCACGACCTTCCTCTTACAAAACCATGCTGTCTGTCACGAATGAGATTGTCCCGTTCTAAATGCATATACATCCTGTCTCTAAGAATCCTCTCCAACAACTTCCCGACCACGGACGTCAAGCTCACCGGCCAATAATTTTCCGGGTTATCCCTGCTACCCTTCTTAAACAACAGGACCACATTCACTATCCTCCAATCCTCAGGAACCTCACCTGTGTCCAAAGAAGCGACAAAGGTATCCCATGTATAAAATGATGAAGAAGATGAAGGGGATAGATAGAGTGAAGGTTCAAAGACTATTTCCTCGGGTGGATGGAGCTATTACAAGGGGGCATAACTATAGGGTTCGTGGTGGGAGATACAGGACGGATATCAGAGGTAGGTTCTTTACGCAGAGAGTGGTTGGGGTGTGGAATGGACTGCCTGCAGTGATAGTGGAGTCAGACACTTTAGAAACATTTAAGCGGTTATTGGATAGGCACATGGAGCACACCAGGATGATAGGGAGTGGGATAGCTTGATCTTGGTTTCAGATAAAGCTCGGCACAACATCGTGGGCCGAAGGGCCTGTTCTGTGCTGTTCTGTTCTATGTTCTATGTTCTAAAGGTTTCCGCCAGAGGCCCAGCGATTTCATCTCTCGTCTCCCTGAGCAGTCGAGGATAGATGCCATCAGGCCCTGGGGCTTTGTCAGTTTTAATGTTCCCTAAAAGACCTAACACTTGCTCCCTTGTTATGGAGATTTTCTCTAACGGGTCAACACCTCCCTCCAAGACACACCCGGTTAACACGTCCCTCTCCTTCATGAATACCGATGCAAAGTCCAGAAATGTACTGGTTTGGTAGATTGGCCATGCTCAAAATTGCCCTTAGTGTCCTGAGATGCGTGGGTTAGAGGGATTAGTGGGTAAATATGTAGGGATATGGGGGTAGGGCCTGGGTGGGATTGTGGTCGGTGCAGACTCGATGGGCCGAATGGCCTCTTTCTGTACTGTCGGGTTTCTTTCTATGATTCAAAGTATTCATTGAGGATCTCCCCTATTCCCTTGGGTTCTAAGCATAATACCCCTCCTTTGTCCCTGAGAGAACATAAGAACATAAGGAATAGGAGCAGGAGTAGGCCATCTAGCCCCTCGAGCCTGCCCCACCATTCAATAAGATCATGGCTGATCTGACGTGGATCAGTACCACTTACCCGCCTGATCCCCATAACCCTTAATTCCCTTACCGATCAGGAATCCATCCATCCGCGCTTTAAACATATTCAGTGAGGTAGCCTCCACCACCTCAGTGGGCAGAGAATTCGAGAGATTCACCACCCTCTGGGAGAAGAAGTTCCTCCTCAACTCTGTCTTAAACCGACCCCCTTTTATTTTGAGGCTGTGTCCTCTAGTTTTAACTTCCTTACTAAGTGGAAAGAATCTCTCCGCCTCCACCCTATCCAGCCCCCGCATTATCTTATAAGTCTCCATAAGATCCCCCCTCATCCTTCTAAACTCCAACGAGTACAAACCCAATCTCCTCAGCCTCTCCTCATAATCCAAACCCCTCATCTCCGGTATCAACCTGGTGAACCTTCTCTGCACTCCCTCCAACGCCAATATATCCTTCCTCATATAAGGGGACCAATACTGCACACAGTATTCCTGCTGCGGCCTCACCAATGCCCTGTACAGGTGCATCAAGACATCCCTGCTTTTATATTCTATCCCCCTCGCAATATAGGCCAACATCCCATTTGCCTTCTTGATCACCTGTTGTACCTGCAGACTGGGCTTTTGCGTCTCATGCACAAGGACCCCCAGGTCCCTTTGCACGGTAGCATGTTTTAATTTGTTTCCATTGAGATAGTAATCCCATTTGTTATTATTTCCTCCAAAGTGTATAACCTCGCATTTATCAACGTTATACTCCATTTGCCATATCCTCGCCCACTCACTCAGCCTGTCCAAATCTCTCTGCAGATCTTCTCCGTCCTCCACACGATTCACTTTTCCACTTATCTTTGTGTCGTCTGCAAACTTCGTTACCCTACACTCCGTCCCCTCCTCCAGATCATCTATATAAATGGTAAATAGTTGCGTCCCGAGTGCCGATCCCTGCGGCACGCCACTAGTTACCTTCCTCCAACCGGAAAAACACCCATTTATTCCGACTCTTTGCTTCCTGTCGGATAGCCAGTCCCCAATCCACTTTAACACACTACCCCCAACTCCGTGTGCCCTAATCTTCTTCAGCAGCCTTTTATGGGGCACCTTATCAAACGCCTTTTGGAAATCCAAAAACACCGCATCCACCGGTTCTCCTCCATCAACCGCCCTCGTCACATCTTCATAAAAATCCAACATGTTCGTCAAGCACGACTTTCCCCTCATGAATCCATGCTGCGTCTGATTGATCGAACCATTTCTATCCAGATGCCCTGCTATCTCCTCTTTAATAATGGATTCCAGCATTTTCCCTACTACAGACGTTAAGCTGACCGGCCTATAGTTACCCGCCTTTTGTCTCCTTCCTTTTTTAAACAGCTAAGACCTTCCATACCAGGCAACATCCTGGTAAACCTTCTCTGCACTCTCTCCAATGCCTCCACGTCCTTCTGGTAGTGCGGCGACCAGAACTGGACGCAGTACTCCAAATGTGGCCTAACCAGCGTTCTATACAGCTGCATCATCAGACTCCAGCTTTTATACTCTATACCCCGTCCTATAAAGGCAAGCATACCATATGCCTTCTTCACCACCTTCTCCACCTGGTTGCCACCTTCAAGGATTTGTTGACTTGCACACCTAGGTCCCTCTGTGTTTCTATACTCCTGATGACTCTGCCATTTATTGTATAACTCCTCCCTACATTATTTCTTCCAAAATGCATCACTTCACATTTATCCGGATTAAACTCCATCTGCCACCTCTCCGCCCAATTTTCCAGCCTATCTATATCCTGCTGTATTGCCCGACAATGCTCTTCGCTATCCGCAATTCCAGCCATCTTCGTGTCATCCGCAAACTTGCTGATTACACCAGTTACACCTTCTTCCAAATCATTTATATATATCACAAATAGCAGAGGTCCCAGTACAGAGCCCTGCGGAACACCACTGGTCACAGACCTCCAGCCGGAAAAAGACCCTTCGACCACTACCCTCTGTCTCCTATGGCCAAGCCAGTTCTCCACCCATCTAGCCACTTCTCCTTGTATCCCATGAGCCTTAACCTTCTTAACCAAACTGCCATGTGGGACTTTGTCAAATGCCTTACTGAAATCCATATAGACGACATCCACGGCCCTTCCTTCATCAACCGTTTTTGTCACTTCCTCAAAAACTCCACCAACTTTGTAAGGCACGACCTCCCTCTTACAAAACCATGCTGTCTGTCACTAATGAGATTGTTTCGTTCTAAATGCACATACATCCTGTCTCTAAGAATCCTCTCCAACAACTTCTCTACCACGGACGTCAAGCTCACCGGCCTATAATTTCCTGGGTTATCCCTGCTACCCTTCTTAAACAACGGGACCACATTCGCTATCCTCCAATCCTCAGGGACCTCACCCGTGTCCAAAGAAGCGACAAAGATTTCCATCAGAGGCCCAGCAATTTCATCTCTCGTCTCCCTGAGCAGTCGAGGATAGATGCCATCAGGCCCTGGGGCTTTGTCAGTTTTAATGTTCCCTAAAAAACCTAACACTTCCTCTCTTGTAATGGAGATTTTCTCGAACGGGTCAACACCTCCCTCCGAGACACTCCCGGTTAACACGCCCCTCTCCTTCGTGAATACCGATGCAAAGTATTCATTTAGGATCTCCCCTATTCCCTTGGGTTCTAAGCATAATTCCCCTCCTTTGTCCCTGAGAGGTCCGATTTTCTCCCTGACAACTCTTTTGTTCCTAACGTATGAATAGAATGCCTTAGGATTCTCCTTAATCCTGCCTGCCAAGAACATCTCGTGACCTCTTTTTGCCCTTCTAACTCCCTGTTTGAGTTCTTTCCTACTCTCTCTGTATTCCTCCAGAGCTCCATCTGTTTTCAGTTGCCTGGACTTAACGTATGCCTCCCTTTTCATTTTAATCAGATCCTCAATTTCCCTGGTTATCCACGGCTCTCGAATCCTACCTTTCCTATCTTTCCTTTTTACAGGCACATGCCTATCCTGCAGCCTTATCAATAGTTCCTTAAAAGACTCCCACATGCCAGACGCGGACTTACCCTCGAACATCCTCTCCCAATCAACCTCCACCAATTCCTGCCTAATCCTGCTATAGTTAGCCTTCCCCCAATTTAGCACCCTGCCCGTAGGACAGCACTCATCCTTGTCCATTACTATCCTAAAGTTAACAGAGTTGTGGTCACTATTTGCCACATGTTCCCCTACCGAAACTTTGACGACCTGACCGGGCTCATTTCCCAGAACTCGGTCCAGTATAGCCCCCTCTCTAGTCGGGCTATCTACATACTGTTCCAAAGAACCTTCCAGTACGCATTTTACAAATTCCTCCCCGTCCGGACGCCCAGCTCTAAGCACTTTCCAGTCTGTGCCAGGGAAATTAAAGTCCCCCACTACAACAACCCTATTTTTTCTGCACCAATCCAGAATCTCCTGACATCTCCTTTCCTCCACTTCCCGTGGGCTGTTGGGTGGTCTGTAGTACACCCCCAGCATAGTGACTGCACCCTTCCTGTTTCTGAGTTCCACCCACAGCGACTCAGTACATGACCCCTCTCAGTTGTCTACCCTCTGCACCCGCAGTAATATGCTCCCTAACTAATATCGCTACTCCCCCACCTTTTTTAGCCCCTCCTCTCTCTCGCCTAAAACACTGATACCCCGGAATATTCCGCTGCCAGTCCTGTCCTTCTTTTAACCAAGTTTCCGTCACCGCAACCACATCCAAATTCCGCATAAGCATTAAGGCCCTAAGTTCGTCTGTTTTACCCGTTACACTCCTCGCATTGAAGCAGATGCACTCCAGACCTCCAGACCCAGTCAGGTCCTCCTCCTCCAGAGTGCTCCTCTTCTTAGTTAGCCTTGCCCTGGCCCCCAGCTCAACCCCAGCCTCAGTATTTACTGACCTCCTGTTTTGTTCCCCACCCCCCTGCCACACTAGTTTAAATCCTGCCGAAACACTCTAGCAAAACTCCCAGCCAGGATATTTGCTCCCTTCCAGTTAAGGTGTAACCCATCCTTTCTGTACAGTTGCCATCCTGACTTGAAGATTTCCTAGTTATCTATGAATTTAAAACCCTCCCTCTTGCATCAGTCCTTTAGCCACGCGTTCAACTGTAGAATCTCCCTGTTCCGAGCCTCACTTGCACTAGACACTGGGAGCAGTCCAGAGATTGCTACCCTGGAGGTCTTACTTTTTAGCCTAGCACTCAACTCCCTGAATTTCTCTCGTATGACCCCCCTCCTCTTCCTACCTACATCATTTCCACCAATGTGTACAATCACATCCGTTTGACTACCTTCCTTTTTAAATATGCTTCCTACCCTCTCGGAGACATCCAGTACCCCGGCACCAAGGAGGCAGACTACCATCCTGGATTCTCGTTCAGTCCCACAGAAGCGCCTGTCCGTGCCTCTAACCATTGCGTCCCCCACAACTATCGCTCTCCTAAACCCCTTCTTTCCCTTCCGGACCCCTGAGCCTGTCTCCGTGGAGGCGATCTGGTCCTCGTGGCTTACCCCTGGAGGGTCATCCCCTTCCACAAATCCAAAACAATATACCTATTTTGGAGGGGGCCAACCACAGGGGATCCCTCCACAGACTGCTCACTCCCTTCCCTTCCCCCATCTGTTGCTCATCCCTTTCTTTTATGGGAGACTGCCCCTGGGGTACGTTCTGGCACATCACCCTTCTGACTATTACCCCTCCTAACCGTGACCCACGTGTCTTCCTTCCGAGACCCTGGTGTCACTACCTGACTATAACTTTTATCTATTACTCTCTCATATTCCCTAACTAAACTGAGTTCATCGAGCCTCAGCTCCAGCTCCCTTACACGATCCTTCAGGAGTTGCAGTTCCACACATCTGGCACAGGTATGGACTTCCGGGAGGCAAGTTGTCTCCAGGAACTCCCACATCCCACACCGACTGCAGTATACTGGCCTCCCACTCATACCAGCCATGTCCTTTTTATTTTTTGGGATAAAACAAAAAGGGGGTGTAACCGAAGAAAAACAAACAAACAACCTTCCTCGCCTTCTGTGGTGAACCATCGTTGGTTCCCACTGTGGGGTTGTTCTAATGTTGTTGTTGGGCTAGGGTGGGTTTGATACACCTGTGGTTGTTACTGTTTTGGCACATCCCAGTCGGGCTCCGCCTCCTGGGAGAGGTATAAGACCCCCTGCTCGGGCGGGACCTCGTCAGTCTGGGATAGTGTGTTAAAGTTCTATTCAGTTCCATTGTTAGACAATAAAAGCCTTCTTTTACTGAAGTTTCGAGCCTCGTGTCCAATTGATGCGCATCAATTTTATTGTCTAACATTAAGCTCTCGACGGAAAAAAAAAAGAAAGGAGAGTATGGAGCAAATCCTAAAGCCAGAACGTCTGACGCTAGATCCACGTGCGGTGGGCGCTTCTAACACCTTCGACCACTGGCTGAAGTGTTTTGAAGATTACCTAGCAGCCTCCGCAGCGGTCACCACAGACGATGACAGACTCCGGGTCCTCCATGCGAGGGTAAGCGACACTGTCTACCTCGCGATCCGTGCGGCCACCACTTACCCGAGGGCCCTCGAGCTTTTAAAAAAGCGCTACACGAAACCTCCCAACGAAATCCACGCTCGTTACCTCCTCGCTACACGACGTCGGCAGTCGGGCGAAACCATGGAGGATTACGCCAATGAGCTCTTGCAGCTTGCCAGGGGCTGTGACTGCAAAGCTGTGTCAGCTGAGCAGTACATGTATGACCTCGCCCGAGATGCGTTTGTGGCAGGGGTTGGGTCTTCATACATCCGTCTCAAGCTGCTAGAAAAGGGGAATCTCAACCTGACCCAAGCTATGGAATTGGCTGAAATGCTTGAGGCGGCTTCGAAGAGCTTGGTCCTGTATCCGGAGGACCACGTGGAAACAACGTGGCAGGAGCAGTCGCAAATCCCTCCTCGCCCCACGGGCTCGAAGTGCAGTGTTATGGCGTGCTCCCATGTAGACCCGACGACGGCTGCAGCCCCATGCGGCCCGCGGTGCTACTTCTGCAGAGGAGCCAAACATACACGACAAAAGTGTCCCGCTAAAGCGGTAGTCTGTAACCTGTGCGGTAAAAAGGGGCATTATGCGAAGGTGTGCAGATCGAAGCCCAAGAACGGCATGCGGCCTGTGACCCTTCAGAACGGGGATCATCACCATCGACGTCGAAGTACCCACGGGGTTCGTCCACGTGCGAGTCCAGGACGACGCCATTGTGGTCGACGGAGTCGGAGGAGGATGACCACCAGGAGTCGCTACGTTTGGCGCCCTCACCCATGTGCGATTCATGGGGGCGGCCATTTTGGTCGATGATGACCATGAGCGACCAGCAGGGGTCCTCAGCATCGACCTCAGCTGCCTGCAGTGACGTTCACGGACCAACGGTGGCGTCGATCACCCTGAACCAGGCTAAGCACCACAGGCTTGACTGTTCGATGATGGACATACAGGTAAATGGTCGTGCAATTTATTGGCTGTTTGACAGCGGGAGCACTGAGAGCTTTATTCACCCTGACACTGTAAAGAGGTGTGGACTCCAGATTCAACCTGCCAAACAGACAATCTCTATGGCATCAAGGTCCCGGTCTGTCCCTGTGCTAGGACGTTGTGTGGTAACCTTGAAAGTGCAAGGCACAATTTACGAGCGATTCAGGCTCCTTGTGTTGCCACATCTTTGCGCACCAATTCTCCTCGGACTAAACTTTATGGTCCACATGAAGAGTGTGATCCTACAGTACGGTGGGCCACTCCCTTCGCTGACAGTAGGGGAACAGCTGCAGTCTCCAAATTGTCCAAGGCGCCCCGCATGCAATCTTTCTACATTAAAGATCACCACACCCTCTTTATTCAAGAATCTGGTACCAGGCTGCAAGCCCATCGCTACTAAAAGTAGCGTTACAGCACTGAAGATCGGATCTTCATCAGATCTGAGGTTCAGCGACTCCTCAAAGAAGGGATCATACAGCCCAGTGTTAGTCCGTGGAGAGCACAGGTTGTGGTGGTCAAGAGCGGGAACAAACCCCGGATGGTCATTGATTACAGTCAGACCATTAATCGATATACGCAGCTGGATGCGTATCCCCTCCCGCGCATATCTGATATGGTCAATCAGATTGCGCAGTACCGGGTGTTCTCCACCATAGACCTTAAGTCCGCCTACCACCAACTCCCCATCCGCCCAGAGGACCGACAATACACGGCTTTTGAGGCGGATGGTCGCTTGTATCAGTTTCTTAGGGTCCCATTTGGTGTCACCAATGGGGTCTCGGTCTTCCAGCGTGCTATGGACCGAATGGTGGACCAGAACGGGCTGCGGGCTACCTTCCCGTACCTGGATAATGTCACCATCTGCGGCCATGATCAGCAGGACCATGACACAAATCTCCAAAACTTTTTACGCACTGCGTCTCGCCTGAATTTGACCTACAACAGGGAGAAGTGTGTATTCCGTACGCGCCGGTTAGCCATCCTGGGATACGTGGTGGAAAACGGGGTCATTGGCCCTGATCCAGACCGTATGCGCCCCCTTGCTGAACTTCCCTTGCCCGCTAGCGCAAAAGCACTGAGAAGATGCCTAGGCTTTTTCTCCTATTATGCGCAGTGGGTCCCCAACTACGCGGACAAAGCCCGTCCGCTTATTAAGGACTTTTCCACTCACGCCAGAGGCCCAATTGGCCTTCAAGGAATTGAAACACGACATCGCGAAAGCCAGGATGCACGCGGTAGACGAATCCATCCCGTTTCAGGTGGAAAGCGATGCATCTGATTTCGCCCTGGCCGCCACACTAAACCAGGCGGGCAGGCCCGTCGCGTTTTTTTCCCGCACCCTCCAAGGCCCCGAAATTCGGCATTCAGTGGTGGAAAAGGAGGCCCAGGCCATTGTGGAGGCCATCAGACACTGGCGCCATTACCTGGCGGGGAAGCGGTTCACCCTGATCACGGACCAGCGGTCCGTGGCGTTCATGTTCAACAACACGCAGAGGGGCAAGATCAAGAATGATAAGATCTTGCGGTGGAGAATTGAACTCTCCACCTATAACTACGATATCATGTATCGTCCAGGGAAACTCAATGAGCCCTCGGATGCCCTCTCGCGCAGAACATGCGCTACTATGCAGGAGGATCGCTTGAACGCCCTCCATAATGACCTGTGCCATCCTGGGGTCACTCGGCTCTACCACTTTGTCAAAGCCCGCAACCTGCCTTACTCGGTGGAGGACGTCAGGTCGGTGACAAGGAGCTGTCGGATTTGCGCGGAATGCAAACCGCACTTTTACCGACCTGACCGGGCACATTTGGTCAAGGCCACTCGCCCCTTCGAGAGGCTGAGTGTGGATTTTAAGGGCCCTCTTCCCTCAACAGATCGGAACGTGTACTTTCTGAACATAATAGATGAGTACTCCCGGTTCCCGTTTGTTGTCCCCTGCGCGGACACGTCGACTGCCACGGTGATCAAGGCATTCCGTGATCTTTTTACCCTGTTCGGGTACCCCAGCTATATCCATAGCGACAGGGGCTCGTCGTTCATGAGTAATGACTTGAGGCAATTCCTGCTCTCATACGGGATTGCCTCTAGTAGGACCACGAGTTACAACCCTAGGGGTAACGGACAGGTGGAGAGGGAGAATGCTACAGTCTGGAAGGCTGTCCTATTGGCGCTGAAGTCCAAAGGCCTTCCAGTCTCCCATTGGCAGGAGGTCCTCCCTAATGCGCTTCACTCCATTCGCTCCCTCCTGTGTACGGCAACCAATGCTACTCCCCACGAGAGGATGTTCTCATTCCCTCGGAAGTCGTCCTCGGGGATATCTTTACCAGCCTGGTTGACGTACCCAGGACCCGTCCTTCTGCGGCGACATGTAAGGGCCTGCAAGTCCGACCCCTTGGTCGAACAGGTCAACCTCCTCCACGCCAACCCTCAGTATGCCTATGTGGCATATCCTGACGGGCGAGAGGACACAGTCTCGATCCGAGACCTGGCGCCAGCAGGGGACGTAGCAACTCCTGTCGCTCCCATACCCCCAGTGACGAATCCCTTATCCCTTATTTCTCCCCCGGACGAGGCGCGGACAGCATCGGGACCAGTGCTTAACAGTTTTACTCCAATGCACAGCTTGCCTGAGCCCTGGAGATCGGCGCCATCGCAGAATGTACCGGGATCCCCTGCACTACCGCTTCATCAGGGTCAACCGGCCTGTGAGTCCGTGGGAGAACAGCTGGACGCTGTTTTGGGGAGAACGCCACCGCAAGCACCTGCTCCGGTGTCACCGCCGGTATTGAGGAGGTCACAACGACGGTGCGGCCCTCCAGACCGTCTGAACTTATAATCTGTTGACATTTTAGTCTGTTTTCGTACCCCGCCGGCCTTTGTTCTCAAAGGAGGGGTGAATGTGGTGAACCATCGTTGGTTCCCACTGTGGGATTGTTCTAATGTTGTTGTTGGGCTAGGGTGGGATTAATACACCTGTGGTTGTTACTGTTTTGGCACATCCCAGTCGGGCTCCGCCTCCTGGGAGAGGTATAAGATCCCCTGCTCGGGCGGGACCTCTTCAGTCTGGGATAGTGTGTTAAAGTTCTATTAAGTTCCATTGTTAGACAATAAAAGCCTTCTTTTACCGAAGCTCGTGCCTCGTGTTCAATTGATGCGCATCACCTTCGCCGAAGCCCTGTGAGCCAAAGCCCTTATAGCTCTCACTCTGTCCCCTGCTCACTCCACTGCCCGCTAACGACGCTGCCCGCTCAAAGGTGCGGCCTACTTTTAAACCCTCCAAAACCTTCCCAGGCTGCTGCTGGGCCTATTTCCTGTTTAGAAAAAAAACCTCTGATTTTTTTCACTAATTTAACTGAAAAATAATTAAATAAATTAGTGCACAAATAAGCTCCCTTACCCTCAGCCTGCTCCTGTGGAACAATGAGCAGCCAATCGGCCAACTTTCCCTCTATCCCACACCTCTTCACTTTCATCATAAGCCAACCATGGGGGACCTTATCAAACGCCTTACTAAAATCCATGTATATGACATCAACTGCCCTACCTTCATCAACACACTTAGTTACCTCCTCAAAAAATTCTATCAAATTTGTGAGGCACGACTTGCCCTTCACGAATCCGTGCTGACTATCCCGGATTAATCCGCATCTTTCTAAATGGTCGTAAATCCCATCCCGAAGGACCTTTTCCATCAATTTACCAACCACCGAAGTCAGACTAACCGGTCTATAATTACCAGGGTCATTTCTATTCCCTTTCTTAAACAGAGGAACAACATTCGCCACTTTCCAGTCCTCTGGCACCATCCCCGTGGACAGTGAGGACCCAAAGATCAAAGCCAAAGGCTCTGCAATCTCATCCCATCCCTCCCAAAGAATCCTGGGATATATTTCATCAGGCCGAGAGGACTTATCGACCTTCAGTTTATTCAAAACTGCCAGGACATCCTCCCTCCGAACATCTATTTCTTCCAGCCTATTAGCCTGTAACACCTTCTCTTCCTCAAAAACATGGCCCCTCTCCTTGGTGAACACTGAAGAAAAGTATTCATTCATCACCTCGCCTATCTCTACTGACTCCATACACAAGTTCCCATTGCTGTCCTTGACCGGCCCTAACCTCACCCTGGTCATTCTTTTATTCCTCACATAAGAGTAAAAAGCCTTGGGGTTTTCCTTGATCCGACCCGCCAAGGACTTCTCATGCCCCCTCCTAGCTCTCCTAAGCCCCTTTTTCAGCTCATTCCTTGCTAACTTGTAACCCTCAATCGAGCCATCTTGTTTCCTCATCCCTACATAAGCTTCCCTCTTCCTTTTCACAAGACATTCCACCTCTTTCGTGAACCATGGTTCCCTCACTCGGCCATTTCCTCCCTGCCTGTCAGGGACATACTTATCAAGGACACCCAGTCTTTGTTCCTTGAAAAAGTTCCACTTTTCATTAGTGCCTTTCCCTGACAGTTTCTGTTCCCAACTTATGCCCCCTAATTCTTGCCTAATCGCATCATAATTACCTCTCCCCCAATTGTAAACCTTGCCCTGCCGTACGGCCCTATCCCTCTCCATTGCAATAACAAAAGACACCGAATTGTGGTCACTATCTCCAAAGTGCTCTCCCACAACCAAATCTAACACTTGGCCCGGTTCATTTCCCAGTACCAAATCCAATGTGGCCTCACCTCTTGTCGGCCTATCCACGTATTGTGTCAGGAAACCCTCCTGCACACACTGCACAAAAACTGCCCCATCCGAACTATTTGACCTCCAGAGGTTCCAATCAATATTTGGAAAGTTAAAGTCCCCCATGACAACTACCCTGTGACCCCCACACATATCCATAATCTGCTTAGCAATTTCTTCCTCCACATCTCTATTACTATTTGGGGGCCTATAGTAAACTCCTAACAACCTGACCGCTCCTTTCCTATTTCTAACCTCAGCCCATATTACTTAAAAGGTAGGGATATATTCGGCACAAGTTGTGGGGCCAAAGGGCCTGTTTTGTGCTGTAGTTTTCTATGTTTCTATGTCACCATTTTGTACCGAACGTATGAATAAAATGCCTTGGGATTCTCCTTAACCCTGTCTGCCAAGCACATTTCGTGACCCCTTTTTGCCCTTCTAATTCCTCGTTTGAGTTCTTTCCTACTTTCTTTGTTTTCCTCCAGACCTCCCTCTGTTTTTAGCTGCCTGGACCTAACGTACGCCTCTCTTTTCTTTTTGACCAATCCCTCAATTTCCCTGGTTATCCACGGTTCTCGAATTCTACCCTTCCTATCCTTCTTTTTTACAGGCACGTGCCTATCCTGCAGCCCTAACAACTGTTCCTTAAAAGACTCCCACATGCCAGATGTGGATTTACCCTCAAACAGCCTCTCCCAATCAACAGTTGCCAATTTCTGCCTAATCCCATTAAAGTTAGCCTTCCCCCAATCCAACACCTTACCCTTGGGACACCACTCATCCTTTTCCATCACTATCCTAAAGCTAACAGAATTGTGGTCACTATTTGCCACATACAAAGAACAAAGAACAAAGAACAGTACAGCACAGGAAACAGGCCCTTCGGCCCTCCAAGCCTGTGCCGCCCCTTGGTCCAACTCGACCAATCGTTTGTATCCCTCCATTCCCAGGCTGCTCATGTGACTATCCAGGTAAGTCTTAAACGATGTCAGCGTGCCTGCCTCCACCACCCTACTTGGCAGCGCATTCCAGGCCCCCACCACCCTCTGTGTAAAAAACATCCCTCTGATATCTGAGTTATACTTCGCCCCTCTCACCTTGAGCCCGTGATCCCTCGTGAACGTCACTTCTGATCTGGGAAAAAGCTTCCCACTGTTCACCCTATCTATCCCCTTCATAATCTTGTATACCTCTATTAGATCTCCCCTCATTCTCCGTCTTTCCAGGGAGAACAACCCCAGTTTACCCAATCTCTCCTCATAGCTAAGACCCTCCATACCAGGCAACATCCTGGTAAACCTTCTCTGTACTCTCTCTAACGCCTCCACGTCCTTCTGGTAGTGCGGCGACCAGAACTGGACGCAGTACTCCAAATGTGGCCTAACCAACGTTCTATACAGCTACATAATCAGACTCCAGCTTTTATACTCTATACCCCATCCTATAAAGGCAAGCGATCATAATTCTATCTCCTTCACGATAGCATTGGAAAGAGATAGGATCAGGCAGGCTAGGAAAGTGTTTCTCTGGAGTAAAGGGAAATACAGTGTCATCAGGGAGGAAATTAGACGGGTAAATTGGAAGGAGGCATTCTTGGGGAAAAGTACCGAAGGAAAGTGGAGGATTTTCAAGGAATGTTTGTCTGGAGCTCTGCATGACAACGTTCCGATGAGACAGGGGGGTGTTGGTATGGTACGGGAACCGTGGTGCACGAAGGTTGTGATGAACCTGGTGAATAAGAAAAGAGAGGCGTACAGAAGGTTCAGAGAGCTAGGAGGTGTTAAGGATTTAGAGGAGTATACGGGATGTAGGAAGGAGCTTAAGAAGGAAATTAGGAGAGCGAGAAGGGGTCATGAGAACATAGAACATAGAACATTACAGCGCAGAACAGGCCCTTCGGCCCACGATGTTGCACCGACCAGTTAAAAAAAAAAACTGTGACCCTCCAACCTAAACCAATTTCTTTTCGTCCATGAACCTATCTACGGATCTCTTAAACGCCCCCAAACTAGGCGCATTTACTACTGATGCTGGCAGGGCATTCCAATCCCTCACCACCCTCTGGGTAAAGAACCTACCCCTGACATCGGTTCTATAACTACCCCCCCTCAATTTAAAGCCATGCCCCCTCGTGCTGGATTTCTCCATCAGAGGAAAAAGGCTATCACTATCCACCCTATCTAAACCTCTAATCATCTTATATGTTTCAATAAGATCCCCTCTTAGCCGCCGCCTTTCCAGCGAAAACAATCCCAAATCCCTCAGCCTCTCCTCATAGGATCTCCCCTCCATACCAGGCAACATCCTGGTAAACCTCCTCTGCACCCTCTCC
This sequence comes from Mustelus asterias, assembly GCF_964213995.1. Classification (NCBI taxonomy): domain Eukaryota; kingdom Metazoa; phylum Chordata; class Chondrichthyes; order Carcharhiniformes; family Triakidae; genus Mustelus; species Mustelus asterias. Next base: position 263,379 of record NC_135805.1, on the reverse strand, counting down.
AAAGCCTCCACATCCTTCCTGTAATGTGGGGACCAGAACTGCACACAGTACTCCAAGTGCGGCCGCACCAGAGTTGTGTACAGTTGCAACATAACGCTACGACTCCTAAATTCAATCCCCCTACCAATAAACGCCAAGACACCATATGCCTTCTTAACAACCTTATCTACTTGATTCCCAACTTTCAGGGATCTATGCACACATACACCTAGATCCCTCTGCTCCTCCACACTATTCAAAGTCCTCCCGTTAGCCCTATACTCAACACATCTGTTATTCCTACCAAAGTGAATTACCTCACACTTCTCCGCATTAAACTCCATCCGCCACCTCTCGGCCCAACTTTGCAACCTGTCTAAGTCTTCCTGCAAACTACGACACCCTTCCTCACTGTCTACCACACCACCGACTTTGGTGTCATCAGCAAATTTGCTAATCCACCCAACTATACCCTCATCCAGATCATTAATAAATATTACAAACAGCAGTGGCCCCAAAACAGATCCCTGAGGTACACCACTTGTAACCGCACTCCATGATGAATATTTACTATCAACCACCACCCTCTGTTTCCTATCCGCTAGCCAATTCCTGATCCAATTTCCTAGATCACCCCCAATCCCATACATCTGCATTTTCTGCAGAAGCCTACCATGGTGAACCTTATCAAACGCCTTACTAAAATCCATATATACCACGTCCACTGCCTTGCCCCCATCCACCTCCTTGGTCACTTTCTCAAAAAACTCAATAAGGTTAGTAAGGCACGACCTACCTGCCACAAAACCATGCTGACTATCACCTATCAATTCATTACTCTCCAAATAACTGTAAATCCTATCCCTTATAATTTTTTCCAACATCTTGCCGACAACAGAAGTGAGAAGGCCTTGGCGGGTAAGATTAAGGAGAACCCCAAGGCTTTCTACAAATATGTCAAGAGTAAAAGGATGAGATGTGAAGGCATAGGACCCTTAAAAGGTGAAGGGGGAAAAGTTTGTGCGGAACCGTTAGAAATGGCGGAGCTGCTTAATGAATACTTTACCTCGGTATTCACGGTGGAAAGGGATCTGGGTGGTTGTACTGCTGGTTTGCGGTGGACAGAAAGGATCGAGCATGTGGACATAAAGAAAGAGGATGTGTTGGAACTATTGAATGGCATCAAGGTTGGTAAGTCGCCGGGACCGGATGGGATGTACCCCAGGTTACTGTGGGAAGCGAGGGAGGAGATTGCGGAGCCTTTGGCGATGATCTTTGCATCGTCGATGGAGACGGGAGAGGTTCCGGAGGATTGGAGGATTGCAGATGTGGTCCCTATATTCAAGAAAGGGAACAGGGACAGCCCGGGAAATTACCGACCGGTGAGTCTAACCTCAGTGGTTGGTAAGTTGATGGAGAGGATCCTGAGAGACAGGATTTATGATCATCTAGAGAAGTTTAGTATGATCAAAAGTAGTCAGCACGGCTTTGTCAAGGGCAGGTCGTGCCTTACGAGCCTGGTTGAGTTCTTTGAAAATGTGACCAAACACATTGACGAAGGAAGAGCGGTGGATGTGGTCTATATGGACTTCAGCAAGGCGTTCGATAAGGTCCCCCATGCAAGACTTCTTGAGAAAGTGAGAGGGCATGGGATCCAAGGGGCTGTTGCCTTGTGGATCCAGAACTGGCTTGCCTGCAGAAGGCAGAGAGTGGCTGAGGAGGGGTCTTTCTCTGCATGGAGGTCAGTGACCAGTGGAGTGCCCCAGGGATCTGTTCTGGGACCCTTGCTGTTTGTCATTTTCATAAATGACCTGGATGAGGAAGTGGAGGGATGGGTTGGTAAGTTTGCTGACGACACCAAGGTAGGTGGTGTTGTGGATAGTTTGGAGGGATGTCAGAAGTTGCAGCGAGACATAGATAGAATGCAAGACTGGGCGGAGAAGTGGCAGATGGACTTCAACCCGGATAAGTGTGTAGTGATCCATTTTGGCAGATCCAATGGGATGAAGCAGCAGTATAATATGAAGGGTACCATTCTTAGCAGTGTAGAGGATCAGAAGGACCTTGGGGTCCAGGTCCATAGGACTCTTAAATCGGCCTCGCAGGTGGAGGATGCGGTCAAGAAGGCGTACGGCGTACTAGCCTTCATTAATCGAGGGATTGAGTTTAGGAGTCGGGAGATAATGCTGCAGCTTTATAGGACCCTGGTTAGACCCCACTTGGAGTACTGCGCGCAGTTCTGGTCACCTCATTACAGGAAAGATGTTGAAGCCATTGAAAGGGTGCAGAGGAGATTTACAAGGATGTTGCCTGGATTGGGGGGCATGCCTTATGAGGATAGGTTGAGGGAGCTTGGTCTCTTCTCCCTGGAGAGACGAAGGATGAGAGGTGACCTGATAGAGGTTTACAAGATGTTGAGAGGTCTGGATAGGGTAGACTCTCAGAGGCTATTTCCAAGGGCTGAAATGGTTGCTACGAGAGGACACAGGTTTAAGGTGCTGGGGGGTAGGTACAGAGGAGATGTCAGGGGTAAGTTTTTCACTCAGAGGGTGGTGGGTGAGTGGAATCGGCTGACGTCGGTGGTGGTGGAGGCAAACTCGTTGGGGTCTTTTAAGAGACTTCTGGATGAGTACATGGGATTTAATGGGATTGAGGGCTATAGATAGGCCTAGAGGTAGGGATATGATCGGCGCAACTTGTGGGCCGAAGGGCCTGTTTGTGCTGTGGCTTTCTATGTTCTATGTTCTATACCATATGCCTTCTTCACCACCTTCTCCACCTGTGTTGCCACCTCAAGGATTTGTGGACTTGCACACCTAGGTCCCTCTGTGTTTCTATACTCCTGATGACTCTGCCATTTATTGTATAACTCCTCCCTACATTATTTCTTCCAAAATGCATCACTTCGCATTTATCCGGATTAAACTCCATCTGCCACCTCTCCGCCCAATTTTCCAGCCTATCTATATCCTGCTGTATTGCCCGACAATGCTCTTCGCTATCCGCAAGTCCAGCCATCTTCGTGTCATCCGCAAACTTGCTGATTACACCAGTTACACCTTCTTCCAAATCATTTATATATATCACAAATAGCAGAGGTCCCAGTACAGAGCCCTGCGGAACACCACTGGTCACAGACCTCCAGCGGAAAAAGCCCTTCGACCACTACCCTCTGTCTCCTATGGCCAAGCCAGTTCTCCACCCATCTAGCCACTTCTCCTTGTATCCCATGAGCCTTAACCTTCTTAACCAAACTGCCATGTGGGACTTTGTCAAATGCCTTACTGAAATCCATATAGACGACATCCATGGCCCTTCCTTCATCAACCGTTTTTGTCACTTCCTCAAAAAACTCCACCAAATTTGTAAGGCACGACCTCCCTCTTACAAAACCATGCTGTCTGTCACTAATGAGATTGTTCCGTTCTAAATGCACATACATCCTGTCTCTAAGAATCCTCTCCAACAACTTCTCTACCACGGACGTCAAGCTCACCGGCCTATAATTTCCTGGGTTATCCCTGCTACCCTTCTTAAACAACGGGACCACATTCGCTATCCACCAATCCTCAGGGACCTCACCCGTGTCCAAAGAAGCGACAAAGATTTCAGTCAGAGGCCCAGCAATTTCATCTCTCGTTTCCCTGAGCAGTCGAGGATAGATGCCATCAGGCCCTGGGGCTTTGTCAGTTTTAATGTTCCCTAAAAAACCTAACACTTCCTCTCTTGTAATGGAGATTTTCTCGAACGGGTCAACACCTCCCTCCGAGACACTCCCGGTTAACACGCCCCTCTCCTTCGTGAATACCGATGCAAAGTATTCATTTAGGATCTCCCCTATTCCCTTGGGTTCTAAGCATAATTCCCCTCCTTTGTCCCTGAGAGGTCCGATTTTCTCCCTGACAACTCTTTTGTTCCTAACGTATGAATAGAATGCCTTAGGATTCTCCTTAATCCTGCCTGCCAAGAACATCTCGTGACCTCTTTTTGCCCTTCTAACTCCCTGTTTGAGTGCTTTCCTACTCTCTCTGTATTCCTCCAGAGCTCCATCTGTTTTCAGTTGCCTGGACTTAACGTACGCCTCCCTTTTCATTTTAATCAGATCCTCAATTTCCCTGGTTATCCACGGCTCTCGAATCCTACCTTTCCTATCTTTCCTTTTTACAGGCACATGCCTATCCTGCAGCCTTATCAATAGTTCCTTAAAAGACTCCCACATGCCAGACGCGGACTTACCCTCGAACATCCTCTCCCAATCAACATCCACCAATTCCTGCCTAATCCGGCTATAGTTAGCCTTTCCCCAATTTAGCACCCTGCCCGTAGGACAGCACTCATCCTTGTCCATTACTATCCTAAAGTTAACAGAGTTGTGGTCACTATTTGCCACATGTTCCCCTACCGAACCTTTGACGACCTGACCGGGCTCATTTCCCAGAACCTGGTCCAGTATAGCCCCCTCTCTAGTCGGGCTATCTACATACTGTTCCAAAGAACCTTCCAGTACGTATTTTACAAATTCCTCCCCGTCCGGATGCCCAGCTCTAAGCACTTTCCAGTCTGTGCCAGGGAAATTAAAGTCCCCCACTACAACAACCCTATTTTTTCTGCACCTATCCAGAATCTCCTGACATCTCCTTTCCTCCACTTCCCGTGGGCTGTTGGGTGGTCTGTAGTACACCCCCAGCATAGTGACTGCACCCTTCCTGTTTCTGAGTTCCACCCACAGCGACTCAGTACATGACCCCTCTAAGTTGTCTACCCTCTGTACCGCGGTAATATGCTCCTTAACTAATATCGCGACTCCCCCACCTTTTTTAGCCCCTCCTCTGTCTCGCCTAAAACACTGATACCCCGGAATATTCCGCTGCCAGTCCTGTCCTTCTTTTAACCAAGTTTCCGTCACCGCAACCACATCCAAATTCCGCACAAGCATTAAGGCCCTAAGTTCGTCTGTTTTACCCGTTACACTCCTCGCATTGAAGCAGATGCACTCCAGACCTCCAGGCCCAGTCAGGTCCTCCTCCTCCAGAGTGCTCCTCTTCTGAGCTAGCCTTGCCCTGGCCCCCAGCTCAACCCCAGCCTCAGTATTTACTGACCTCCTGTTTTGTTCCCCACCCCCCTGCCACACTAGTTTAAATCCTGCCGAAACACTCTCGCAAAACTCCCAGCCAGGATATTTGCTCCCTTCCAGTTAAGGTGTAACCCATCCTTTCTGTACAGTTGCCATCCTGACTTGAAGATTTCCCAGTTATCTATGAATTTAAAACCCTCCCTCTTGCACCAGTCCTTTAGCCACGCGTTCAACAGTAGAATCTCCCTGTTCCGAGCCTCACTTGCACGAGACACCGGGAGCAGTCCAGAGATTGCTACCCTGGAGGTCTTACTTTTTAGCCTAGCACCCAACTCCCTGAATTTCTCTCGTATGACCCCCTGCTCTTCCTACCTACATCATTTTCACCAATGTGTACAATCACATCCGTTTGACTACCTTCCTTTTTAAATATGCTTCCTACCCTCTCGGAGACATCCAGTACCCCGGCACCAGGGAGGCAGACTACCATCCTGGATTCTCGTTCAGTCCCACAGAACCGCCTGTCCGTGCCTCTAACCATTGCATCCCCCACAACTATCGCTCTCCTAAACCCCTTCTTGTTCCCCTACCGAAACTTTGAAGACCTGACCGGGCTCATTCCCCAGTACCAGGACCAGTATAGCCCCCTCTCAAGTCGGGCTATCTACATATTGTTCCAAAGAACCTTCCTGTACGCATTTTACAAATTCCTCCCCATTCAGACCCCCAGCCCTACGCGATTTCCAGTCTGTACCAGGGAAATTGAAGTCTCCCACTACAACAACCCAACTTCCCTGCACCTGTCCATTAGGTGTTGAGGAGCAGATCACAGAAATCACAGAAACCCTACAGTGCAGAAGGAGGCCATTCGGCCCATCAAGTCTGCACCGACCACAATCCCACCCAGGCCCTACCCCCACATATTTACCCGCTAATCCCTCTAACCTACGCATCTCAGGACTCTAAGGGGCAATTTTTTTTTTCAACCTGGCCAATCAACCTAACCCGCACATCTTTGGACTGTGGGAGGAAACCGGAGCACCCGGAGGAAACCCACGCAGACACGAGGAGAATGTGCAAACTCCACACAGACAGTGAGCCCAGCCGGGAATCGAACCCAGGTCCCTGGAGCTGTGAAGCAGCAGTGCTAACCACTGTGCCACTGTGCCACCGAGATAGGGAAACAGATAGAACAAAGAACAAAGAACAATACAGCACAGGAACAGGCCCTTCGGCCCTCCAAGCCCGCGCCGCTCCCCGGTCCAGGATTGAATCCTGAATCCAGGATCCCCGCCCAATTTTCCAGCCTATCTACATACCAATATCCTATCCACCGAGCTGTCCCTCACAGCTACGATGCTTTGTTCATTACAACCTATTAACTCACCCCCACCCCCCCATTCCAGACCATGTGATCTCCAGGGAGAGGCGAAAACCCAGAGTGAAAAACCCCAGGGCCAATATGGGGAAAAAAAATCTGGGAAATTCCTCTCCGACCCCCTGAGGCGATCGAAACGAGTCCAGGAGATCACAATGGCCCCGATCGGAAAATGCTTCCCAACCCTAGTCATTTCCACTTCCACGAACACCATATGAATTCCCTGCCCCCAAGACAGGTTCCCAACTATCCGCAGTCTCACTCTGTACTGGCACCAGCAAGATGATCATAGAATGAAGCCTTGAAACGAGAAACAAAGAACAATTAGCCCGCGCCGCTCCCTGGTCCAAACTAGACCACTCTTTTGTATCCCTCCATTCCCACTCCGTTCATATAGCTGTCTAGATAAGTCTTAAACGTTCCCAGTGTGTCCGCCTCCACCACCTTGCCCGGCAGCACATTCCAGGCCCCCACGACCCTCTGTGTGAAATATGTCCTTCTGATATCTGTGTTAAACCTCCCCCCCTTCACCTTGAACCTATGACCCCTCGTGAACGTCACCACCGACCCGGGGAAAAGCTTCCCACCGTTCACCCTATCTATGCCTTTCATAATTTTATACACCTCTATTAAGTCTCCCCTCATCCTCCGTCTTTCCAAGGAGAACAACCCCAGTTTCCCCAATCACTCCTCATAACCAAGCCCCTCCATACCAGGCAACATCCTGGTAAACCTCCTCTGTACTCTCTCCAAAGCCTCCACGTCCTTCTGGTAGTGTGGCGACCAGAACTGGACGCAGTATTCCAAATGCGGCCGAACCAACGTTCTATACATCTGCAACATCAGACCCCAACTTTTATACTCTATGCCCCGTCCTATAAAGGCAAGCATGCCATATGCCTTCTTCACCACCTTCTCCACCTGTGACGTCACCTTCAAAGATCCTGGAGAGATGTGGGAATCACAGTAAGAGGTCTCACAACACCAGGTTAAAGTCCAACAGGTTTATTTGGTAGCAAATACCATAAGCTTTCGGAGCGCTGCCCCTTCGTCAGATGGAGTGAAAATCTCACAGGGTTGTCGTGATGGGAGACTTTAATTTCCCAAACATTGATTGGAATATCCCGAGGGGTTTGGATGGGGAGGAGTTTGTTAGGTGTGTTCAGGAGGGTTTCCTGACACAGCATGTGGATAAACCTACAAGAGGAGAGGCTGTACTCGATCTGGTACTGGCTAATGAGCCTGGACAGGTGTCAGATCTCTCAGTGGGGGAGCATCTTGGGGATAGTGATCATAACTCTATCTCTTTTACGCTAGCATTGGAAAGAGATAGGATCAGGCAAGCTAGGAAAGTGTTTATCTGGAGTAAGGGGAAATATGAAGCCATCAGGAAGGAGATTAGAGGTGTAAATTGGAAGGAGGCATTCTCGAGGAAAAGTACTGAAGTTCCACTGGAGCTCATTGTTCCACTGGAGCAAGCAGAGACGGAGTGATTTGTGGCAGGAGTGCTGGTGAGAGATTTATTTATTTATTTAGTCAGTTAGTGTGTTTTTTTTTTGCCTTTATGTTTGTAGTAGTATTTTTCTTAATTTTACATTGAAAACCGGAAGTGGGCTGCTAAGGAGTCTGGAAAGGGTTTTTTAAGCGCGCGAAGTATAAAAGGTAGGCTGCAGTATACAGCGGGCAGCGTCGGGAGCGGGCAGTGGAGTGAGCAGGGAGCAGAGTATGAGCTATAAGGGCTTTGGCTCACAGGGCTTCGGGGGACAGGGCGAGCAGGGGTGAGTTTTTTAAATTCTTATTTACTTTTCTCTGTGTGCCTTGGTATAAAGGGGCAAATATGAGTGTGAGGCCAGTGTGTTGTTCCCAGTGTAGGATGTGAGAGGTCCTGGAGGCACCTGGCCTGCCGGACATCCAGATCTGTGAGGGGTGTGTCGAGCTGCGGTTCCTGAGGGGCCGTGTTAAGGAGCTGGAACTGCAGCTCAAGGATCTTCGGCTGTTAAGGGAGAATGAGGAGGTGATCGACAAGAGCTATCATCAGGTGGTCACACCAGGGCCACGGGAGGAGGCCAAGTGGGTGACGGCCAGGAAGGTTAATACACGGGTGATTGAGAGCACCCCGGTGGATGTGCCCCGACACAACAAGTACTCCTGCCTGAGTACTGCTGGGGGGGACAGCCCGCCCGGGGGAAGCAGCAGTGGCCGTGTCTCCGGAGTGGAGTCCGGCCCTGTAACTCAGAGAGCTAAGGAAAAGAGGAGGAAGGCAGTGTTAATCGGGGTCTCGACAGTAAGGGGGTCGGACAGGCGTTTTTGTGGAGGCAGGCGGGAGTCTCGGATGGTAGTCTGCCTCCCTGGGGCCGGGATCTCGGATGTCGCTGGTTGACTCCCGGAAATCCTGAGGGGGGGAGGGAGAGGAGCCAGAGGTAGCGGTACATATTGGTACCACTGATGTGGGAAGGAAGGGGGAAGGGGTCATGAAAAGAGAGTATAGGGAATTAGGGAGACAGCTGAGAAGGAGGAAAGCAAAGGTAGTAATCTCGGGATTGCTGCCTGTGCCACGGGAAGGTGAGGGCAGGAATGGAGTGAGGTGGAGGATGAATGTGTGGCTGAGGGACTGGTGCAGGGGGCAGGGATTCAGGTTCCTGGACCATTGGGACATCTTTCGGGGCAGGTGTGACCTGTACACAAAAAACGGATGGCACTTGAATCCCAGGGGGACCAATATCCTGGCGGGATGGTTGGCTAAGGCTACTGGGGAGACTTTAAACTAGATAGGTTGGGGGGAGGGGATCGAGACGAGGTGACTGGGAGCGAGGAAGTTAGCTCGCAAACAGAGAAGGGTTTTAGACGATGCAAGAGGGAGGATGGACGGGGGATAGAGAAGGGGGGAGCTCAGACCAAAGGATTGAGATGTGTTTACTTTAATGCCAGGAGTATAGTGAATAAAGGGGATGAGCTCAGAGCGTGGATCGATGCCTGGAAGTGTGATGTGGTGGCCATTACGGAGACTTGGATGTCTCAGGGACAGGACTGGATACTCCAGGTCCCGGGATTCAGATGTTTCAGCAAGGACAGGGAGGGAGGCAAGAGAGGGGGTGGAGTGGCACTGCTGATCAGGGATAGTGTCACAGCTGTAGAGAAGGTGTATGCTGTGGAGGGATTGTCTACAGAGTCTCTGGGTGGAAGTTCGGAGTGGGAAGGGGTCGATCACTTTGCTGGGAGTTTTCTATAGGCCGCCCAATAGTGACAGGGAGGTAGAGGAGCGGATAGGGAAACAGATCCTGGAGAGTTGCAGTAATAGCAGAGGTGTTGTGATGGGAGACTTTAATTTCCCAAACATAGATTGGAATATCCCTCGGGTAAGGGGATTGGATGGGGAGGAGTTCGTTAGGGGTGTTCAGGAGGGTTTCCTGACACAGCATGTCGACAAGCCTACAAGAGGAGAGGCTGCACTTGATCTGATACTGACCAATGAACCTGGACAGGTGTCAGATCTCTCAGTGGGAGAGCATCTTGGGGATAGCGATCATAACTCTATCTCCTTTATGCTTGCATTGGAAAAAGAGAGGATCAGGCAAGCTCGGAAAGCGTTTTTATGGAGTAAGGGGAAATATGAAGACATAAGGCAGCAAATTAGAGGAGTAAATTGGAAGGAGGTATTCTCGGGGAAATCTACTGAAGAGAGGTGGCAGTTTTTCAAGGAATTTCAGTTTTTCCAGATAAATGCGAAGTGATGCATTTTAGTAGAATTAGCGTAGGGGGGAGCAATACGATAAATGGCAGAACCATAAAGGGTGTAGATACACAGAGGGACCTGGGTGTGCAAGTCCACAGATCCTTGAAGGTGATGGCACAGGTGGAGAAGGTAGTGAAGAAGGCATATGGCATACTTGCCTTTATAGGATGGGGCGTAGAGTATAAAAGTTGGGGTCTGATGTTGCGGTTGTATAGAACGTTGGTTCGGCCGCATTTGGAATACTGCGCCCAGTTCTGGTCGCCACACTACCAGAAGGACGTGGAGGCTTTAGAGAGAGTGCAGAGGAGGTTTACCAGGATGCTGGTTCAGATAGCTCGATTGAGGGTTACAAGTTAGCAAGGAATGAGCTGAAAAAGGGGCTTAGGAGAGCGAGGAGGGGACACGAGAAGTCCTTGGCGGGTCGGATCAAGGAAAACCCCAAGGCTTTTTACTCTTATGTGAGGAATAAAAGAATGACCAGGGTGAGGTTAGGGCCGGTCAAGGACAGTAGTGGGAACTTGTGTATGGAGTCAGTAGAGATAGGCGAGGTGATGAATGAATACTTTTCTTCAGTGTTCACCAAGGAGAGGGGCCATGTTTTTGAGGAAGAGGAGGTGTTACAGGCTAATAGGCTGGAGGAAATAGATGTTCGGAGGGAGGATGTCCTGGCAGGTTTGAATAAACTGAAGGCCGATAAGTCCCCTGGGCCTGATGAAATGTATCCTAGGATTCTTTGGGAGGCAAGGGATGAGATTGCAGAGCCTTTGGCTTTGATCTTTGGGTCCTCACTGTCCACGGGGATGGTGCCAGAGGACTGGAGAATGGCGAATGTTGTTCCTCTGTTTAAGAAAGGGAATAGAAATGACCCTGGTAATTATAGACCGGTTAGTCTTACTTCGGTGGTTGGTAAATTGATGGAAAAGGTCCTTCGGGATGGGATTTACGACCCTTTAGAAAGATCCGGATTAATCCGGGACAGTCAGCATGGATTCGTGAAGGGCAAGTCGTGCCTCACAAATTTGATAGAATTTTTTGAGGAGGTAACTAAGTGTGTTGATGAAGGTAGGGCAATTGATGTCATATGCATGGATTTTAGTAAGGCATTTGATAAGGTCCCCCATGGTCGGCTTATGATGAAAGTGAGGAGGTGTGGGATAGAGGGAAAGTTGGCCGATTGGATAGGTAACTGGCTGTCTGATCGAAGACAGAGGGTGGTGGTGGATGGAAAATTTTCGGATTGGAGGCAGGTTGCGAGCGGAGTGCCGCAGGGATCAGTGCTTGGTCCTCTGCTCTTTGTGATTTTTATTAATGACTGAGAGGAGGGGGCTGAAAGGTGGATCAGTAAATTTGCTGATGACACCAAGATTGGTGGAGTAGTGGATGAGGTGGAGGGCTGTTGTAGGCTGCAAAGAGACATAGATAGGATGCAAAGCTGGGCTGCAAAATGGCAAATGGAGTTTAACCCTGATAAATGTGAGGTGATTCATTTTGGTAGGACTAATTTAAATGTGGATTACAGGGTCAAAGGTAGGATTCTGAAGACTGTGGAGGAACAGAGAGATCTTGGGGTCCATATCCACAGGTTGCCACTCAAGTGGATAGAGCTGTGAAGAAGGCCTATAGTGTGTTAGCTTTTATTAACAGGGGGTTGGAGTTTAAGAGCTGTGGGGTTATGCTGCAACTGTACAGGACTTTGGTGAGACCACATTTGGAATATTGTGTGCAGTTCTGGTCACCTCACTATAAGAAGGATGTGGAAGCGCTGGAAAGAGTGCAGAGGAGATTTACCAGGATGCTGCCTGGTTTGGAGGGTAGGTCTTATGAGGAAACATAAGAACATAAGAAATAGGAGCAGGAGTAGGCCATCTGGCCCTTCGAGCCTGCCCCGCCATTCAACAAGATCATGGCTGATCTGAAGCGAATCAGTTCCACTTACCCGCCAGCTCCCCATATCCCCTAATTCCCTTATCGATCAGAAAACTATCTACCCGTGATTTAAACATATTCAACGAGGAAGCCTCCACCACTTCAATGGGCAGAGAATTCCAGAGATACCGGAGATGAGGGGTTTGGATTATGAGGAGAGGCTGAGGAGATTGGGTTTGTACTCATTGGAGTTTAGAAGGATGAGGGGGGATCTTATGGAGACTTATAAGATAATGCGGGGGCTGGATAGGGTGGAGGCGGAGAGATTCTTTCCACTTAGTAAGGAAGTTAAAACTAGAGGACACAGCCTCAAAATAAAGGGGGGTCGGTTTAAGACAGAGTTGAGGAGGAACTTCTTCTCCCAGAGGGTGGTGAATCTCTGGAATTCTCTGCCCACTGAGGTGGTGGAGGCTACCTCGCTGAATATGTTTAAAGCGCGGATGGATGGATTCCTGATCGGTAAGGGAATTAAGGGTTATGGGGATCAGGCGGGTAAGTGGTACTGATCCACGTCAGATCAGCCATGATCTTATTGAATGGCGGGGCAGGCTCGAGGGGCTAGATGGCCTACTCCTGCTCCTATTTCTTATGTTCTTATGATACATTACCCTCTGAGATAAGAGGTTCCCCCTCAACTCTGTTCTGAACCGGCCCCCCCTTATTTTGAGGCTGTGCCCTCTAGTTCTGGTTCCCTTCTAAGTGGAAAGAATCTCTCCACCTCTACCCTATCCAGCCCCTTCATTATCGTATATGTCTCTATAAGATCAGCCCTCATCCTTCTAAACTCCAACGAGTACAGACCCAATCTGTTTAATCTCTCCTCATAAGCTACACCCCTCATCTCCGGTATCAACGTGGTGAACCTTCTCTGCACTCCCTCCAAGGCCAATATATCCTTTCGCAAATAAGGGGACCAAAACTGCACACAGTACTCCAGTTGCAGCCTCACCAGTGCCTTGTACAGTTGCAGCAAGACCTCCCTGCTTTTATATTCTATCCCCCTCGCGATAAAGGCCAACATTCCATTCGCCTTCTTGATCACCTGCTGCACCTGCAGACTGAGTTTTTGCGATTCGTGCGCAAGGACCCCCAGGTCCCTCTGCACAGTCACATGATGTAATTTTTCTCCATTTAAATAATATTCCAATTTACTATTATTTCTTCCAAAGTGGATAACCTCACATTTGCTAACATTATATTCCATCTGCCAGATCCTCGCCCACTCGCTCAGCCTATCCAAATCTCTCTGCAGACTTTCCGCGTCCTCCACGCAATTCGCTTTCCCACTCACCTTCGTGTCATCAGCAAACTTGAATACCCTAGATTCAGTCCCCTCCTCCAGATCATCTATGTAAATGGTAAACAATTGAGGCTCCAGCACCGATCCCTGCGGCACGCCACTGGTCACCAACTGCCAACCAGAAAAGCACCCATTTATCCCAACTCTCTGCTTCCTGTTAGATAGTCAATCCCCAATCCACGCCAACACCTTACCCCCAACTCTGTGTACCCCAATCTTCTGCAGCAACCTTTTGTGAGGCACCTTATCGAACGCCTTCTGGAAATCTAAAAACACCACATCCACCGGTTCCCCTCTGTCAACCACACTAGTGACATCTTCATAAAAGTCCAGTAGATTCGTCAAACACGACTTTCCCTTCATGAATCCATGCTGCGTCTGCTTGATCGAACCATTCTTATTCAGGTGCTCTGTTATTTCCTCTTTAATAATGGACTCTAGCATCTTCCCAACTACGGACGTTAAGCTAACCGGCCTGTAGTTACCCGCCTTTTGTCTACTTCCTTTTTTAAACAGCGGCGTAACAGTAGCTGTTTTCCAATCAGCCGGCACTACCCCAGAATCCAGCGAATTTTGATAAATTTTGATAAGTCCACCGCCACTCTGCCTGAGATCAGTGAGGGGGAAGGCGGGTCCGCTGCCACTCTGTCTGAGATCAGTGAGGGGGAAGGGGGGTCCGCTGCCACTCTGTCTGAGATCAGTGAGGGGGAAGGGGGGGTCCGCTGCCACTCTGCCTGAGATCAGTGAGGGGGAAGGGGGGGTCCGCGGCCACTCTGTCTGAGATCAGTGAGGGGGAAGGGGGGGTCCGCTGCCACTCTGCCTGAGATCAGTGAGGGGGAAGGGGGGTCCGCTGCCACTCTGTCTGAGATCAGTGAGGGGGAAGGGGGGTCCGCTGCCACTCTGTCTGAGATCAGTGAGGGGGAAGGGGGGTCTACTGCCACTCTGTCTGAGATCAGTGAGGGGGAAGGGGGGTCCGCTGCCACTCTGTCTGAGATCAGTGAGGGGGAAGGGGGGTTCCGCTGCCACTCTGCTTGTGATCAGTGAGGGGGAAGGGGGGGTCCGCTGCCACTCTGTCTGAGATCAGTGAGGGGGAAGGGGGGTCCGCTGCCACTCTGCCTGAGATCAGTGAGGGGGAAGGGGGGTCCGCTGCCACTCTGCCTGAGATCAGTGAGGGGGAAGGGGGGGTCCGCTGCCACTCTGTCTGAGATCAGTGAGGGGGAAGGGGGGTCCGCTGCCACTCTGCCTGAGATCAGTGAGGGGGAAGGGGGGTCCGCTGCCACTTTGTCTGAGATCAGTGAGGGGGAAGGAGGGGTCCGCTGCCACTCTGCCTGAGATCAGTGGGGGGAAGCGGGTTCACTGCCACTCTGCCTGAGATCAGTGCAGAGAAGGGGAGAGGGGGCCACGATCGGTCTGGGTGTGGAAGGGATGGGGGGAAAGGGGGTCAGTAATGTTGTGGGGTGGGGCAATGTCTGTGCGGGCCAGTGGGAGACATTCCCCCTGGGCCCCACAGACATGGATGGGATGTGACTGGGGAGCCACATTCTATCATTCTTTTCGCTGCACATGTGCAGTTGCAGGCACCGATCAGAGCTACCGATTGGAGCTGCAGGATTTTGGGCACGTTAAGCCCTGCCTACAGGCTTGCGCTATTTGTGATATATATAAATGATTTGGAAGAAGGTGTAACTGGTGTAATCAGCAAGTTTGCGGATGACACGAAGATGGCTGGACTTGCGGATAGCGAAGAGCATTGTCAGGCAATACAGCAGGATATAGATAGGCTGGAAAATTGGGCGGAGAGGTGGCAGATGGAGTTTAATCTGGATAAATGCGAAGTGATGCATTTTGGAAGAAATAATGTAGGGAGGAGTTATACAATAAATGGCAGTGTCATCAGGAGTATAGAAACACAGAGGGACCTAGGTGTGCAAGTCCACAAATCCTTGAAGGTGGCAACACAGGTGGAGAAGGTGGTGAAGAAGGCATATGGTATGCTTGCCTTTATAGGACGGGGTATAGAGTATAAAAGCTGGAGTCTGATGATGCAGCTGTATAGAACGCTGGTTAGGCCACATTTGGAATACTGCGTCCAGTTCTGGTCGCCGCACTACCAGAAGGACGTGGAGGCGTTAGAGAGA
Organism: Mustelus asterias; assembly: GCF_964213995.1. Classification (NCBI taxonomy): domain Eukaryota; kingdom Metazoa; phylum Chordata; class Chondrichthyes; order Carcharhiniformes; family Triakidae; genus Mustelus; species Mustelus asterias. Next base: position 247,851 of record NC_135805.1, on the reverse strand, counting down.
GTACAGAGAAGGTTTACCAGGATGTTGCCTGGTATGGAGGGTCTTAGCTATGAGGAGAGATTGGGTAGACTGGGGTTGTTCTCCTTGGAAAGACGGAGAATGAGGGGAAATCTAATAGAGGTGTACAAGATTATGAAGGGTATAGATAGGGTGAACAGTGGGAAGCTTTTTCCCAGGTCGGAGGTGGTGATCACGAGGGGTCACGGGCTCAAGCTGAGAGGGGCGAAGTATAACTCAGACATCAGAGGGACGTTTTTTACACAGAAGGTGGTGGGGGCCTGGAATGCGCTGCCAAGTAGGGTGGTGGAGGCAGGCATGCTGACATCGTTTAAGACTTACCTGGATAGTCACATGAGCAGCCTGGGAATGGAGGGATACAAACGATTGGTCTCGTTGGACCAAGAAGCGGCACAGGCTTGGAGGGCCGAAGGGCCTGTTTCCTGTGCTGTACTGTTCTTTGTTCTTTGATTCAGAATCGCTGATGTTTTTTCAGGCAGATTGCGTTTGGGGGCGCCTGAGAATGGGATCTAAAGGTTGGATCTGAAACAAGTCCGCCCAGCACTTAGAATCAAAATGGTAAAATAGGACCCTGTATTCCAAGTACGGCCTAACTAAGGTTCTATAAACCTGCAACATGACTTGCCAATTTTTAAACTCATTGCCCTGGCCGATGAAGGCAAGCATGCCGTTTGCCTTCTTGACTACCTTCTCCACCTGCATTGCCACTTTCAGTGACCTGTGTCCCTGTACACCCAGATCCCTCTGTCTATCAATACTCTGAAGGCTTCTGCCATTTACTGTATATTTCCCATCTTTATTAGACTTTCCAAAATGCATGACCTCACATTAGTCTGAATGGGCTACTCCTGCTCCTGATTAATAGGTTCATGTGTCTGTGTGTTTATGTGTTCCTGTTCATGTTCTTGTTCATGTGTTCTGTTGGGTATCTGTATGAAACTGGAAGAAGCTGCTCTTTTTTGCTGATCTTTGGGTGGTGATGCTTGAAGCAAATATGGAAATCTCTCCTGGTTTGGAATGCAGGGTCAGTTTGGAAGTAATATGGCCCAATTCACTAAGGAGCACTGTGTTTGAAATGGGCTGTGAGCACTGCAGTTAATTTATTGTCAGTAACACTCCTGTCCACATCTCTTGTGTATCCATTAATTGTGAAGCTGGAAGCAATCTCCACGTAACCAGCTCTCTACTCTAATACACAGAGTGGAATTAATTGGAACAAGCTGTTTTGGTGGAATGAATTGTGTCAGTGGGGGATATGTTCTGCGTGGCAATGGATTTGTTGCAGATAAGGAATTGTGTGTGAGAGATTGCCATTCCAGTTATCATGGAGTCATTGTGTAGTGGGTACAAGTTCATGTCTAGTTGAACAAATTCCCAGTGTGGCCTTTCCCCAGTACCAGCACGCCTTGTCCTGAATAAAAATCTGTGAACATTTTCCAAGCACTGTGAGGTGACAGCAGCTGAATGTGAATCAGGTGTCAGACTGCAGTCATTGACAAGATCCGTGTAAAGCAACTGTCACCATCAGAGTTTGTCAATTATGTACGTGGATAAATGTGAGGTCAAAAATCAACAAGGCCCAGCCTGCTGAGAAAGTAGAATCTGAACCCTGCTGAAAGTGAGCCCGCATTCACCACCTCATCTGGCAGCTCATTCCGAACTCCCACCACTCTCTGTGTGAACAAGCACCCCCTGCACACAAAAAACGGGTGGCACTTGAATCCCAGGGGGACGAATATCCTGGCGGGAAGGTTGGTTAAGGCTACTGGGGATAGGTTGGGAGGAAGGGATCGAGACGAGGTGACTGGGAGCGAGGATGTCGCTCGCAAACGTATCAGAAACATAGAAACATAGAAAAACTACAGCACAAAACAGGCCCTTCGGCCCCACAAGTTGTGCCGAACATATCCTACCTTTTAGGCCTACCTATAACCCTCCATCCTATTAAGTCCCATGTACTCATCCAGGAGTCTCTTAAAAGACCCTATTGAGTTTGCCTCCACCACCACTGACGGCAGCTGATTCCACTCGCCCACCACCCTCTGTGTGAAAAACTTACCCCTAACATTTCCCCTGTACCTACCCCCCAGCACCTTAAACCTGTGTCCTCTCGTAGCAACCATTTCAGCCCTTGGAAATAGCCTCTGAGAGTCTACCCTATCCAGACCTCTCAACATCTTGTAAACCTCTATCAGGTCACCTCTCATCCTTCGTCTCTCCAGGGAGAAGAGACCAAGCTCCCTCAACCTATCCTCATAAGGCATGCCCCCCAATCCAGGCAACATCCTTGTAAATCTCCTCTGCACCCTTTCAATGGCTTCAACATCTTTCCTGTAATGAGGTGACCAGAACTGCGCGCAGTACTCCAAGTGGGGTCTAACCAGGGTCCTATAAAGCTGCAGCATTATCTCCCGACTCCTAAACTCAATCCCTCGATTAATGAAGGCTAGTACGCCGTACGCCTTCTTGACCGCATCCTCCACCTGCGAGGCCGATTTAAGAGTCCTATGGACCCGGACCCCAAGGTCCTTCTGATCCTCTACACTGCTAAGAATGGTACCCTTCATATTATACTGCTGCTTCATCCCATTGGATCTGCCAAAATGGATCACTACACACTTATCCGGGTTGAAGTCCATCTGCCACTTCTCCGCCCAGTCTTGCATTCTATCTATGTCTCGCTGCAACTTCTGACATCCCTCCAAACTATCCACAACACCACCTACCTTGGTGTCGTCAGCAAACTTACCAACCCATCCCTCCACTTCCTCATCCAGGTCATTTATGAAAATGACAAACAGCAAGGGCCCCAGAACAGATCCCTGGGGCACTCCACTGGTCACTGACCTCCATGCAGAGAAAGACCCCTCCACAGCCACTCTCTGCCTTCTGCAGGCAAGCCAGTTCTGGATCCACAAGGCAACAGCCCCTTGGATCCCATGCCCTCTCACTTTCTCAAGAAGTCTTGCATGGGGGACCTTATCGAACGCCTTGCTGAAGTCCATATAGACCACATCCACCGCTCTTCCTTCGTCAATGTGTTTGGTCACATTTTCAAAGAACTCAACCAGGCTCGTAAGGCACGACCTGCCCTTGACAAAGCCGTGCTGACTACTTTTGATCATACTAAACTTCTCTAGATGATCATAAATCCTGTCTCTCAGGACCCTCTCCATCAACTTACCAACCACTGAGGTGAGACTCACCGGTCGGTAATTTCCCGGGCTGTCCCTGTTCCCTTTCTTGAATATAGGGACCACATCTGTAATCCTCCAATCCTCCGGAACCTCTCCCGTCTCCATCGACGATGCAAAGATCATCGCCAAAGGCTCCGCAATCTCCTCCCTCGCCTCCCACAGTAACCTGGGGTACATCCCATCCGGCTCCGGCGACTTACCAACCTTGATGCCATTCAATAGTTCCAACACATCCTCTTTCTTTATGTCCACATGCTCGATCCTTTCTGTCCACCGCAAACCAGCAGTACAACCACCCAGATCCCTTTCCACCGTGAATACCGAGGTAAAGTATTCATTAAGCACCTCCGCCATTTCTAACCGTTCCGCACAAACTTTTCCCCCTTCACCTTTTAAGGGTCCTATGCCTTCACATCTCATCCTTTTACTCTTGACATATTTGTAGAAAGCCTTGGGATTCTCCTTAATCTTACCCGCCAAGGTCTTCTCATGACGCCTTCTCGCTCTCCTAATTTCCTTCTTAAGCTCCTTCCTACATCCCGTATACTCCTCTAAATCCTTAACACCTCCTAGCTCTCTGAACCTTCAGTACGCCTCTCTTTTCTTATTCACCAGGTTCATCACAACCTTCATGCACCACGGTTCCTGTACCCTACCAACACCCCCCTGTCTCATCGGAACGTTGTCATGCAGAGCTCCAGACAAACATTCCTTGAAAATCCTCCACTTTCCTTCGGTACTTTTCCCCAAGAATGCCTCTTTCCAATTTACCCGTCTAATTTCCTCCCTGATGACACTGTATTTCCCTTTACTCCAGAGAAACACTTTCCTCGCCTGCCTGATCCGATCTCTTTCCAATGCTATCGTGAAGGAGATAGAATAATGATCGCTATCCCCAAGATGCTCACCCACCGAGAGATCCTCCACCTGTCCAGGTTCATTAGCCAGCACCAGATCAAGTACAGCCTCTCCTCTAGTAGGCTTATCCACATACTGTGTCAGGAAACTCTCCTGGACACACCTAACAAACTCCTCTCCATCCAAACCCCTAGCCCTAGGGATATTCCAATCTATGTTTGGGAAATTAAAATCTCCCATCACGACAACTCTGTTATTCCTTCATCTCTCCAGGATCTGTTTCCCCATCTGCTCCTCAACATCTCTGTTACTATTGGGCGGCCTATAGAAAACACCCAGCAAAGTTACCGACCCCTTCCTGTTCCTAACCTCCACCCACAGAGACTCCGTAGTCAATCCCTCCACGGCGTCCACCTTCTCTACAGCCGTGACACTATCCCTGATCAACAGTGCCACTCCCCCCCCTCTCTTGCCTCCCTCCCTGTCCTTCCTGAAACATCTAAAACCCGGCACCTGAAGCACCCAGTCCTGTCCCTGAGACATCCAAGTCTCCGTAATGGCCACCACATCACAATTCGAAGCAGCAATCCACGCTCTAAGCTCATCCACTTTATTCACTACACTCCTGGCATTAAAATAGACACATCTCAGACCTTCAGCCTGAGCACTTCCCTTCTCCATCACTCGTCTAACCTCCCTCTTACCCTGTTTACATTCCTTATCTATTTGCGAGCTAACCTCCTCGCTCTCAGTCCCCTCATTTCGATTCCCTCCCCCCAACCTTTCTAGTTTAAAGTCTCTCCAGTAGCCTTAGCCAACCTTCCCGCCAGGATATTGGTCCCCCTGGGATTCAAGTGCCACCCGTCTTTTTTAAACAGGTCACACCTGCCCCTAAAGAGGTCCCAATGATCCAAGTACCCAAATCCTTGTCCCTTGCTCCAGTCCCTCAGCCACGCATTCATTCTCCACCGATTCCTGTTCTCACTCTCCCGCGGCACAGGCAGCAATCCCGAGATTACTACCTTTGCATTCCTCTTTCTCAGCTGTCTACCTAACTCCCTATATTCTCTTTTCATGACCCCTTCCCTCTTCCTACCTATGTCAGCAGTACCTATATGCATCACGACCTTCGGCTCCTCTCCCTCCCCCTTCAGGATTTCTGGGACTCGACCAGAGACATCCCGGACCCCTGCACCAGGGAGGCAAACCACCATCCGAGAGTCCCGTCTGTGTCCGCAAAAACGCCTATCTGACCCCCTCACCGTAGAGTCCCCAATTAGCACTACCCTCCTTTCCTTACCCTTTTGCACTACTGGGCCAGGCTCAGCTCCAGAGACACTGCCACCGCTGCTTCCCCCAGGTGGGCTGTCCACCCCAGTAGTACTCAGACAGGAGTACTTATTATTAAGGGGCACATCCACCGGGGTGCTCACCATCAACCGAGCTTTCTCCTTCCTCACTGTTACCCAGTTACCCTCCTCCCGTGGTCCCGGTGTGACCACCTGCCGATAGCTCCTGTCAATGACCTCCTCACTATCCCTAACCCGGCGAAGGTCCTCGAGCTGCAATTCCAGTTCCCTAACATGGTCCCTTAGGAACCGCAGCTCAATACACCCAGCACAGATATGGTCGTCCGGGAGGCTAGGAGCCTCCAGGACCTCCCACATCCTACATTGGGAACAACATACTGGCCTCACACTCATAATTGCCCTTTTAAACACACAGGGAAAAAAAAAGTGAATGAAAATTTTAATTTTAATTCACACCTTCTGTGTGAAAAACTTCCCCCTAACATCTCCCCTGTACCTACCCCCCAGCACCTTGAACCTGTGTCCTCTCGTAGCAGACATTTCCACCCTGGGAAAAAGCCTTTGAGAGTCCACCCGATCTATGCCTCTCAACATCTTACATACCTCTACCGACCTCCCTCAGCCTATCCTCATAAGGCATGCCACTCAATCCAGGCAACATCCTTGTAAATCTCCTCTGCACCCTTTCAATCTTTTCCACATCCTTCCTGTAATGAGGTGACCAGAACTGAGCACAGTACTCCAAGTGGGGTCTGATGAGGGTCTTATATAGCTGCATCATTATCCCCGGACTCCTAAACTCAATCCCTCGATTGATAAAGGCCAGCACACCATACGCCTTCTTAACCACCTCCTCCACCTACAGGGCCGATTTTAGAGTCCTATGGACCCGGACCCCAAGGTCCGTCTGATCCTCTACCGTACTAAGAGTCTTTCCCTTTATATTGTACTCCTTCATCCCATTTGACCTGCCAAAATGGACCACGACGCATTTATCTGGGTTGAATTCCATCTGCTACTTCTCCGCCCAGTCTTGCATCCTATCTCTGTCCCTCTGTAACTTCTGACATCCCTTCAGACTATCCACAACCCCATCAACCTTTGTGTCATCGGCAAACTTACCAACCCATCCCTTCACGTCCTCATCCTGGTCATTTGTGAAAATGACAAACAGCAAGGGTCCCAGAACAGATCCCTGGGGCACACCACTGGTGACCGACCTCCATTTAGAAAAAGACCCATCTATACCCACTCTCTGCTCCTTTGGGCAAGCCAGTTCTGGATCCACAGGGCAGCAGCCCCTTGGATCCCATGCCATCTCACTTTTTCGAGAAGCCTTGCATGGGGGACCTTATCGAACGCCTTGCTAAAATCCATATAAACCACATCTACCACTTTCCCTTCGTCAATGTGTTTAGTCACATTTTCGAAGAACTCCACCAGGCTCGTCAGGCACGATCTGTCCTTGACAAAGCTGGGGTTGTTCTCACTGGAAAGACGGAAGATGAGGGGAGACCTAATAGAGATGTATGAAATTATGAAAGGCATAGATAGGGTGAATGGTGGGAAGCTTTCCCCCAGGTCGGTGGTGACGTTCACGAGGGGTCATAGGTTCAAGGTGAGGGGCGGGGGAAGGTTTAACACAGATATCAGAAGGACATATTTTACACAGAGGGTGGTGGGGGCCTGGAATGCGCTGCCGGGCAAGGTGGTGGAGGCGGACACACTGGGAACGTTTAAGACTTATCTAGATAGCCATATGAATGGAGGGATACAAAAGAATGGTCTAGTTTGGACCAGGGAGCGGCGCGGGCTTGGAGGGCCGAAGGGCCTGTTCCTGTGCTGTATTGTTCTTTGTTCTTTGTCTTCCACTGTGAAGATCGACACAAAATACCTGTTCAATGCCTCAGCCATTTCCTCATTTCCAGTTATTACATCCCCCTTCTCACCCTCTGAAGGACCAATGTTTATTTTCGCCGCTCTTTTTCCTTTTATATATTTGTAGAAACTATTGCTCTGTTTTTCTATTCTGAGCGAGTTTACTCTCATAATCCATTTTACCTTTCTCCCCGACTGTTCCCGCGCACAGCTCACTCATTCAGTCCTTCGATATCATTCTATCCCAGACCATTGAGCCCATCCATGTCTGTCTCTCCAAGACCATTCGGCGCATCCATCTCTGTCTATCCCAGACCATTCGACCCATCCATCTCTGTCTATCCAAGAAGGTTCGGCCCTTGATATCATTCTATCCCTGACCATTCTGGCCATCCATCGGTGTCTGGGGCAGCACAGTAACACAGTGGTTAGCACTGCTGCTTCACAGCTCCAGGGACCTGGGTTCGATTCCCGGCTTGGGTCACTGTCTGTGTGGAGTTTGCACATTCTCCTCGTGTCTGCGTGGGTTTCCTCCGGGTGCTCCGGTTTCCTCCCACAGTCCAAAGATGTGCGGGTTAGGTTGATTGGCCAGGCTATAAATTGCCCCTTAGAGTCCTGAGATGCGTAGGTTAGAGGGATTAGCGGGTAAATGTGTAGGGATATGGGGGTAGGGCCTGGGTGGGATTGTAGTCGGTGCAGGCTCGATGGGCCGAATAGCCTCCTTCTGCACTGTAGGGTTTCTATCCATGACCTTTCTGCCCATCCACCTTTATCTATCCCAGCCCATTCAACCTCTTGATATCATTCAAAGCGTTTGATAAGGTTCCCCATGGTAAGCTTTTGCAGAAAATACGGGCACATGGGATTGAGGGTGATTTAGTGGTTTGGATCAGGAATTGGCTAGCTGGAAGAAAACAAAGGGTGGTGGTTGATGGGAAATATTCACCCTGGAGTTCAGTTACTAGTGGTGTACCGCAAGGATCTGTTTTAGGGCCACTGCTGTTTGTCATTTTTACTAATGACTTGGACGAGGGCGTGGAAGGATGGATTAGTAAATTTGTGGATGACACTAAAGTTGGTGGAGTTGTAGACAGTGCGGAGGGAAGTGGCAGGTTACAGAGGGACATAGATAAGCTGCAGAGCTGGGCTGAGAGGTGGCAAACGGAGTTTAATGCGGAAAAGTGTGAGGTGATTCACTTTGGAAGGAGTAACAGGAATACAGAGTACTGGGCTAATGGTAAGATACTTGGTAGTGTGGATGAACAGAGGGATCTGGGTGTCCATGTGCATAGATCCCTGAAAGTTGGCACCCAGATTGATAGGGTTGTTAAGAAGACGTGCGGTGTGTTAGCTTTTATTGGTAGAGGGATTGAGTTTCGGAGCCAGGAGGTCATGTGGCAACTGTACAAAACTCTGGTGCGGCCGCATTTGGAGTATTGCGTACAGTTCTGGTCGCCGTATTATAGGAAAGATGTGGAAGTGTTGGAAAGGGTGCAGAGGAGATTTACCAGGATGTTGCCTGGTATGGTGGGAAAATCGTATGAGGAAAGGCTGAGGGGCTTGAGGTTGTTTTCGTTAGAGAGAAGAAGGTTAAGAGGTGACTTAAGAGAGGCATACAAGATGATCAGAGGATTAGATAGGGTGGATAGTGAGAGCCTTTTTCCTCAGATGGTGTTGGCTAGCACGGGGGACATAGCTTTAAATTGAGGGGTGAGAGATATAGGACAGATGTTAGAGGTAGGTTCTTTACTCAGAGAGTAGTAAGGGCGTGGAATGTCCTGCCGGCAGCAGTAGTGGACTCGTCAACGTTGAGAGCGTTCAAATGGTTATTGGATAAACATATGGATGATATTGGAATAGTGTAGATTAGAGGGGCTTTAGATTGGTACCACTGGTCGGTGCAACATCGAGGGGCGAAGGGCCTGTACTGCGCTGTAATGTTCTATGTTCTATGTTCCATGTTCTATCCTGACCATTTGTCCTCTGACCTCTTCCTATGCAAGGTTGAGTAAGCACCATCCTAATAATTGATATCTTTATAGAAGAAACATAGAAACATAGATAAACTGCAGCACAAAACAGGCCCTTCAGCCCCACAAGTTGGGCCAAACATATCCCTACCTTTTAGGCCTACCTATAACCCTCCATCCTATTAAGTCCCATGTACTCATCCAGGAGTCTCTTAAAAGACCCCATTGAGTTTGCCTCCACCACCACTGATGGCAGCCGATTCCACTCGCCCTCCACCCTCTGTGTGAAAAACTTCCCCCTAACATTTCCCCTGTACCTACCCCCCAGCACCTTAAACCTCTGTCCACTCGTAGCAGCCATTTCCACCCTGGGAAAAAGCCTCTGAGAGTCCACCCGATCTATGCCTCTCAACATCTTATATACCTCTATTAGGTCTCCTCTCATCCTACGTCTCTCCAAGGAGAAAAGAACAAACTCCCTCAGCCTATCCTCATAAGGCATGCCACTCAATCCAGGCAACATCCTTGTAAATCTCCTCTGCACCCTTTCAATCTTTTCCACATCCTCAAGGTCCTTCTGATCGTCTACCGTACTAAGAGTCTTTCCCTTTATATTGTACTTCTTCATCCCATTTGACCTGCCAAAATGGACCATTACACATTTATCTGGGTTGAAGTCCATCTGCCACTTCTCCGCCCAGTCTTGCATCCTATCTATGTCCCTCTGTAACCTCTGACATCCCTCCAGACTCTCCAAACCCCACCAACCTTCGTGTCGTCGGCAAACTTACCAACCCATCCCTCCACTTCCTCATCCAGGTCATTTATGAAAATGACAAACAGCAAGGGTCCCAGAACAGATCCCTGGGGCACACCACTGGTGACCGACCTCCATTTAGAAAAAGACCCATCTTCGCCCACTCTCTGCCTCCTTTGGGCAAGATGTGGAGATGCCGGCGTTGGACTGGGGTAAACACAGTAAGAGTTTTAACAACACCAGGTTAAAGTCCAGCAGGTTTATTTGGTAGCAAATACCATAAGCTTTCGGAGCGCTGCTCCTTCCTCAGATGGAGTGGAAATGTACTCTCAAACAGTGCACAGAGACACAAAATCAAGTTACAGAATACTGATTAGAATGCGAATCCCTACAACCAGCCAGGTCTTAAAGATACAGACAATGTGGGTGGAGGGAGCATTAAGCACAGGTTAAAGAGATGTGTATTGTCTCCAGACAGGACAGTCTGCAAGTCCAAGAGGCAAGCTGTGGGGGTTTCTGATAATGTGACATAAATCCAACATCCCGGTTTAGGCCGTCCTCATGTGTGCGGAACTTGGCTATCAGTTTCTGCTCAGCGACTCTGCGCTGTCGTGTGTCGTGAAGGCCGCCTTGGAGAACGCTTACCTGAAGATCCAAGGCTGAATGCCCGTGACCGCTGAAGTGCTCCCCCACAGGAAGAGAACAGTTTTGCCTGGTGATTGTCGAGCGGTGTTCATTCATCCGTTGTCGCAGCGTCTGCATGGTTTCCCCAATGTACCATGCCTCGGGACAAGCCAGTTCTGGATCCACCGGGCAGCAGCCCCTTGGATCCACCGGGCAGCAGCCCCTTGGATCCCATGCCCTCTCACTTTTTCTTGAAGCCTTGCATGGGGGACCTTATCGAACGCCTTGCTAAAATCCATATAAACCACATCTACCGCTTTCCCTTCGTCAATGTGTTTAGTCACATTTTTGAAAAACTCCACCAGGCTCGTCAGGCACGATCTGCCTTTGACAAAGCCATGCTGAGTATTCTTGAGCAGCTCTCTAAATGCTCATAAATCTTGTCCCTCAGGATCTTCTCCATCAGCTTACCAACCACTGAGGTTAGACTCAGTAATATCCTGGGTTTTCCTTATTCCCCTTCTTGAAAATAGGAACCACATCCGCAATCCTCCAATCCTCCGGCACCTCTTCCATCTCCATCGACGATGCAAAGATCATCGCCAGAGGCTCTGCAACCTCTTCCCTTGCCTCCCACAGTAACCTGGGGTACATCCCATCCGGACCCGGCGACTTATCTATCTTGATGCCATTCAAAGATTCCAGCACAACCTCTTTCTTAAAGTCAACATACTCAATCTTTTTAGTCCACCGCAAGCCCGCAGTACATCCACCCAGGTCCTTCTCCTCTGTGAAAACCGAGGCAAAATACTCATTGAGCACCTCTGCCATTTCTACTGGTTCCGTACTGATTTTCCCGCCTTCACCTTTTATAGGCCCTATCCCTTCACGTCTCATCCTTTTACTCTCCACATATTTATAGAACACCTTAGGGTTTTCCTTAATCCTACCTGCCAGGGCCTTCTCGTGACCCCTTCTGGCTCTCCTAATTTCCTTCTTTCGTCCCCTTCCTTCAAGCCGTATACTCATCTAGATCCCTATCTTCGCTAAGCTCTCTGAACCTTTTGTACGCTTTCCTTTTCTTCTCGACTAGGTTCCGCACAGCTTTCGTGCACCATGGTTCCTTTAACCGACCAACACCGCCCTGTCTGCTCGGAGCATTGTCCTGTAGAACCCTAGACAGACATTCCTTGAAAAACTGCCACCTCTCTTCAGTACTTTTCCCCGAGAATACCTCCTTCCAATTTACTCCTCTAATTTGCTGTCTAATGTCTACATATTTCCTCTTACTCCATATAAACACTTTCCTAGCTTGCCTGATCCTCTCTTTTTCCAATGCAAGCATAAAGGAGATAGAGTTATGATCGCTATCCCCAAGATGTTGGGGATCAAAATTTTGATTTTGATTTGATTTGATTTATTATTGTCACATGTATTAGCATACAGCGAAAAGTATTGTTTCTTGTGCACTATACAGACAAAGCATACCGTTCACAGAGAAGGAAACGAGAGAGTGCAGAATGTAGTGTTACAGTCATAGCTAGGGTGTAGTGAAAGATCAACTTAATCCAAGGTAAGTCTGACAGCAGCAGGGAAGAAGCTGTTCTTGAGTCGGTTGGTACGTGACCTCAGACTTCTGTATCTTTCTCCCGACGGAAGAGAGAATGTCTGGGGTACGTGGGGTCCTTAATTATGCTGGCTGCTTTGCCAAGGCAGCGGGAAGTGTAGACAGAGTCAATGGATGGGAGGCTGGTTTGCGTGATGGATTGGGCTACATTCACGACCTTTTGTAGTTCTTGGGCAGAGCAGGAGCCATACCAAGCTGTGATACAACCAGAAAGAATGCTTTCTATGGTGCATCTGTAAAAGTTGGTGAGAGTCATAGCTGACATGCCAAATTTCCTTTGTCTTTTGAGAAAGTACAGGCGTTGGTGGCCTTTCGTAACTATAGTGTCGGCATGGGGGGACCAGGATAGGTTGTTGGTGATCTGGACACCTAAAAACTTGAAGCTCTCGACCCTTTCTACTTCGTCCCCGATGATATTAGATGAATTTTGTATTCATGGAAGTACTGGACAGGGGAGGCCATTCAGCCCATTCAATCTGCACCTGTTCTTTCAAAGAACAGTCCAGTTGTCCCATTCTCCTGCTCTATTTCCATATACCTGCCATTTCCTTTTCTACAAATCCTTTTAGAATTCCCTTTGGAAAGCTATTAAACCTGTTAGGAGCACACTCCAAGTCCTAGCCATTCATTGCTTAAAAATACTTTTATCTCATGACTCATTTTAGTCAATCTCCTACAATCTGTGCCCTTTGATTATTGGCCCTTCAGTTACTGGAAACAGTTTCCTTTTTGCACTCTATTTCAACTTTTCATGCTTTCAAACATCACTATCAAATCTCTTCTAAGTAACTTCTGCTCTAAGTAGGAAAACCACAGCATCTCCACTCTATCCACTGTAACCACACCCGCAATTCCTATATTGTTGTAGTAAAAATTCACATCCATTTCCTAACTTCATCCTTCCATTTTCTTCTTTTTTCATGGGATGTGGGTGTTGCCGGCTGGGCCAGCATTTGTTGCCCATTCCCAATTGTCCTTGGGAAGGTGGTGGTGAGGTGTCTTCTTTGCAGTTCGCGAGATGTAGGTACACCCAAGGTTGTCTTGGGGAGGGAGTTCCAGGATTTTGACCCAGTGACAGTGAAGGAACAACGATATGTTTTCAAGTCAGGGTGGTGAGTGGCTTGGAGGGGAACTTGCAGGTGATGATATTCCCATATATCTGCTGCCCTTGTCCTTCTAGGTGATGGAGGTTGCAGGTTTGGAAGATGCTGTCACAGGAGGCTTGGTGAGTTGCTGCAGTCTGTCTTGTAGATGGTGCACACTGCTGCCACTGTGTGCCGGTGGTGGAGGGAGTGGATGTTGAAGGTGCTAGATGGGGTGCCAATCAAGCGGGCTACTTTGTTCTGGATACACTACCAACTGAAGGGTATAGATTGAACCTGGGACTGGCATAGTCCGAAAGACATGCTGATTAAATGCATTGGCCATGTTAAATTCTCCCTCAGTGTACCCGAACAGGTGCTGGAGTGTGGCGACTAGGGGATTTTCACAGTAACTTCATGTTAATGTCAGCCTACTTGTGACATTAATAAATAAACTTTAAAATCATAGCAGTACAGGGTTCAGCATTATGCTGCCTAATGTGCGGTTACTTGCAGAACCAACTGGGAAAGGACATAAGTGAACAATTATCCCAAAGCCTGTCTGCTCTAGCCCAAAGTTTGTGATAGCCCCATCATGTTTTAATGCATGTAATGAGACAAGATAAGCATACTTACAACCAATGCAGAACATTCCATCCAGAGGACGTGCACTATCTGTTCTATCATAGTCTACGGGGGGATTTTCCACTCTCGTTTTCATTGGGCAGGATCAGTGACAGGAGCAGAAAATCCTGCAGGAGGAGGCCCAAATCACAATTCGTGTCGACATAAAAGCGATTGTCTCCGAGCCCCATCAATGACATAATGGGAATTCCAACACTGAACGTCAGGGTCTCCATTACAATAAATTTGTCTAATTGTCAGCCTTCTGCACCTGATAATCCACCCATTACATAATCCATTCACATCAGCAAATGTCCCAAGGGGTGCATCTGGCAAGCAGAACCCGCCAGAGTTGGAAATATCCTGGCCTGGAAGTGTATTGTTGTTTCTTCGCTGCCTCTGGGTCGGGGTCCTGGGACTCCCTGTCTAGCAGCACTGTGGGTGTACTTACACCACTTGGTCTGCAGCAGTTCAAGAAGGCAGCTCACTAACATCTTCCTGAGGGCATTGAGGGGTGGGCAGTTGTTGCTGGTCTAGCCAGTGATACCCACTACCCATAAATGAAAAAAAAGTTTAGTTGCTCATTCAACTATTTCTATCTGTAACACTCCAAGTCCCAATATTTTCCTAATTCCCTTCCACTGGTGTGAAACCGACCATTGAGCAGGAGCATGTTATACAAACTCAAAGCTCAAACTCAAACTCTAAGACTTATCTAGACAGCTATATGAACGGAGTGGGAATGGAGGGATACAAAAGAGTGGTCTAGTTTGGACCAGGGAGCGGCGCGGGCTAATTGTTCCTTGTTTCTCGTTTCAAGGCTTCATTCTATGATCATCTTGCTGGTGCCAGTACAGAGCGAGACTGCGGATAGTTGGGAACCTGTCTCGGGGGCAGGGAATTCATATGGTGTTCGTGGAAGTGGAAATGACTAGGGTTGGGAAGCATTTTCCGATCGGGGCCATTGTGATCTCCTGGACTCGTTTCGATCGCCTCAGGGGGTCGGAGAGGAATTTCCCAGATTTTTTTTCCCCATATTGGCCCTGGGGTTTTTCACTCTGGGTTTTCGCCTCTCCCTGGAGATCACATGGTCTGGAATGGGGGGGTGGGGGTGAGTTAATAGGTTGTAATGAACAAAGCATCGTAGCTGTGGGGGACAGCTCGGTGGATAGGATATTGGTATGTAGATAGGCTGGAAAATTGGGCGGGGATCCTGGATTCAGGATTCAATCCTGGACCGGGGAGCGGCGCGGGCTTGGAGGGCCGAAGGGCCTGTTCCTGTGCTGTATTGTTCTTTGTTCTTTGTTCTTTGATGCTCTCCCACTGAGAGGTCTGACACCTGTCCAGGTTCATTGGTCAGTATCAGATCAAGTACAGCCTCTCCTCTTGTAGGCTTGTCCACATGCTGTGTCAGGAAACCCTCCTGAACACACCGAACGAACTCCTCCCCATCCAATCCCCTTACCCTAGGGATATTCCAATCTATGTTTGGGAAATTAAAGTCTCCCATCACAACAACTCTGCTATTATTGCAACTCTCCAGGATCTGTTTCCCTATCTGCTCCTCCACCTCCCTGTCACTATTGGACGGTCTATAGAAAACTCCCAGCAAAGTAATCGACCCCTTCCCACTCTGAACTTCCACTCACAGAGACTCTGTAGACAATCCCTCCACAGCATACACCTTCTCTACAGCTGTGACACTATCCCTGATCAGCAGTGCCACTCCACCCCCTCTCTTGCCTCCGTCAAACATCTGAATCCCGGCACCTGGAGCATCCAGTCCTGTCCCTGAGACATCCAAGTCTCCATAATGGCCACTACATCACACTTCCAGGCATCGATCCACGCTCTGAGCTCATCCCCTTTATTCACTATACTGGCATGAAAGTAAACACATCTCAATCCTTTGGTCTGAGCTCTCCCCTTCTCTATCCCCCATCCATCCTCCCTCTTGCACTGTCTATAACCCTTCTCTGTTTGCGAGCTAACTTCCTCGCTCCCAGTCACCTCGTCTCGATCTCCTCCCCCCAACCTATCCAGTTTAAACTCTCCCCAGTAGCCTTAGACAACCTTCCCGCCAGGATATTGGTCCCCCTGGGATTCAAGTGCCACCCGTTTTTTGTGAACAGGTCACACCTGCCCCTAAAGAGGTCCCAATGGTCCAGGAACCTGAATCCCTGCCCCCTGCAACAGTCCCTCAGCCACACATTCATCCTCCACCTCACTCCATTCCTGCCCTCACCTTCATTAACGATAGTCAGCATGGTTTTGTGAGAGGGAGGTCATGCCTCACTAACCTGGTGGAGTTTTTTGAAGAAGTGACTGGAATGGTTGACGAGGGAAGGGCCGTGGATGTCATCTATATGGACTTTAGTAAAGCGTTTGACAAAGTCCCTCATGGTAGATTGGTGCAAAAGGTTGGATCTCATGGGATAAAGGGGGAGGTGGTTAGATGGGTGGAGAACTGGCTTGGTCACAGAAGACAGAGGGTGGTAGTGGAAGGGTCTTTTTCCGGCTGGAGGCCTGTGACTAGTGGTGTTCCGCAGGGCTCTGTATTGGGACCTCTGCTGTTTGTGATTTATATAAACGATCTGGAAGAAGGTGAAACTGGGGTGATCAGTAAGTTTGCGGATGACACAAAAATGGCTGGACTTGCAGATAGTGAGGAACATTGTCAGAGGCTACAGAAGGATATAGATAGGCTGGACATTTGGGCAAAGAAATGGCAGATGGAGTTCAATCCAGATGAATGCGAAGTAATGCATTTTGGTAGAACTAACATAGGGGGGAGCTATACGATAAATGGCAGAACCATAAAGGGTGTAGATACGCAGAGGGACCTGGGTGTACAATAGATACGCAGAGGGACCTGATCTACCTATTCCTATTCTCACTCGCACGTGGCACCGGTAGTCGTCCAGAAATTACTACGTTCGAGGTCCTGCACTTTAGCCTTCTGCCGAACTCACTATACTCACACTTCAGGTGGAGAAGGTGGTGAAGAAGGCATATGGCATGCTTGCCTTTATAGGACGGGGCATAGAGTATAAAAGTTGGGGTCTGATGTTGCAGTTGTATAGAACGTTGGTTCGGCCGCATTTGGAATACTGCGTCCAGTTCTGGTCGCCACACTACCAGAAGGACGTGGAGGCTTTGGAGAGAGTACAGAGGAGGTTTACCAGGATGTTGCCTGGTATGGAGGGTCTTAGCTATGAGGAGAGATTGGGAAAACTGGGGTTGTTCTCACTGGAAAGACGGAGGATGAGGGGTGACCTAATAGAGGTGTATAAAATTGTCAAAGGCATAGATAGGGTGGACGGTGGGAAGCTTTTTCCCAGATCGGTGGTGACGTTCACGAGGAGTCATAGGTTCAAGGTGAAGGGGGGGAGGTTTAACACAGATATCAGAAGGACATATTTTACACAGAGGGTGGTGGGGGCCTGGAATGCGTTGCTGGGCACGGTGGTGGAGGCGGACACACTGGGAACGTTTAAGACTTATCGAGATAGCCATATGAACGGAGTGGGAATGGAGGGATACAAAAGAATGGTCTAGTTTGGACCAGGGAGCGGCGCGGGCTTGGAGGGCCGAAGGGCCTGTTCCTGTGCTGTATTGTTCTTTGTTCTTTGTTCCCGTGGCACCGGCAGCAATCCTGAGATTACAACCTTTGCTTTCCTCCTTCTCAGCTGTCTCCCTAATTCCCTATATTCTCTTTTCGTGACCCCATCCCCCTTCCTTCCCACATCAGCGGTACCAATATGTACCGCTACCTCCGGCTCCTCTCCCTCCCACCTCAGGGTTTCTGGGACTCGCCCAGTGACATCCTGGATCCCGGCCCCAGGGAGGCAGACCACCATGCGAGACTCCCGCCTGCCTCCGCAAAATCGCCTGTCCGTCCCCCTGACTGTCGAGTCCCCGATTAATACCGCCTTCCTCCTCCTTTCCTTAGCCCTCTCAGTTACAGGGCCGGACTCCACCCCGGAGACACGGCCACTGCTGCTTCCCCCAGATGGGCTGACCCCCCAACAGTACTCAGGCAGGAATAGAAACATAGAAACATAGAAAAACTACAGCACAAACAGGCCCTTCGGCCCACAAGTTGTGCCGAACACATCCCTCCCTTCTCGACCGACCTATAACCCTCCATCCTATTAAGCTCCATGTACTCATCCAGGAGTCTCTTAAAAGACCCTATTGAGTTCGCCTCCACCACCACTGACGGCAGCCGATTCCACTCGCCCACCACCCTCTGTGTGAAAAACTTCCCCCGAACATCTCCCCTGTACCTACCCCCCAGCACCTTAAACCTGTGTCCTCTCGTAGCAGACATTTCTACCCTGGGAAAAAGCCTCTGAGAGTCCACCCGATCTATGCCTCTCAACATCTTATATACCTCTGGAACCATAGAAACCATAGAAAAATTACAGCTCAGAAACAGGCCTTTTGGCCCTTCTTGTCTGTGCCGAACCATTTTTTGCCTCGTCCCACTGACCTGCACTTGGACCATGTCCCTCCACACCCCTCTCATCCATGAACCCGTCCAAGTTTTTCTTAAATGTTAAAAGTGGCCCTGCATTTACCACTTTAACCGGTAGCTCATTCCACACTCCCACAACTCTCTGCGTGAAGAAGCCCCCCCTAATATTCCCTTTAAACTTTTCTCCTTTCACCCTTAACCCATACCCTCTGGTTTTTTTCTCCCCTAGCCTCAGCGGAAAAAGCCTGCTTGCATTCACTCTATCTATACCCATCAAAATCTTATACACCTCTATCAAATCTCCCCTCAATCTTCTACGCTCCAGGGAATAAAGTCCCAACCTATTCAATCTCTCTCTGTAACTCAGCTTCTCAAGTCCCGGCAACATCCTTGTGAACCTTCTCTGCACTCTTTCAATCTTGTTTACATCCTTCCTGTAACTAGGTGACCAAAACTGTACACAATACTCCAAATTCGGGCTCACCAGTGCCTTATATAACCTTACCATAACACTCCAACTTTATACTCGATACTCCGATTTATAAAGGCCAATGTACCAAAGGCACTCTTTACGACCCTATCCACCTGTGACGTCACTTTTAGGGAACTCTGTACCTGTATTCCCAGATCCCTCTGTTCAACTGCACTCTTCAGAGTCCTACCATTTACGCTGTACGTTCTTCTTTGGTTTGTCCTTCCAAAGTGCAATATCTCACACTTGTCTGCGTTAAATTCCATTTGCCATTTTTCAGCCCATTTTTCTAGTTGGTCCAAATCCCTCTGCAAGCTTTGAAAACCTTCCTCACTGTCCACTACACCTCCAATCTTTGTATCATCAGCAAACTTGCTGATCCAATTTACCACATTATCATCCAGATCATTGATATAGATGACAAACAACAATGGACCCAACACCGATCCCTGCGGCACACCACTAGTCACAGGCCTCCACTCAGAGAAGCAATCCTCCACAACCACTCTCTGGCTTCTTCCATTGAGCCAGTGTCTTATCCACTTTACTACCTCACCATGTATACCTAGCGACTGAACCTTCCTAACTAACCTCCCATGAGGGACTTTGTCAAAGGCCTTGCTGAAATCCAGGTAGACAACATCCACCGCCTTCCCTTCATCCACTTTCCTGTTAACCTCCTCGAAAAGCTCTAATAGATTGGTCAAACATGATCTATCACGCACAAAGCCATGTTGACTCTCCCTAATAAGTCCCTGTCTATCCAAATATTTGTAGATCCTATCCCTTTTCACACCTTCCAATAACTTGCCCACCACTGACGTCAAACGTACTGGCCGATAATTTCCCGGATTTCTCTTGGAACCTTTTTTAAACAACGGAACAACATGAGCCACTCTCCAATCATCCGGCACCTCCCCCGTGAATACTGACATTTTAAATATGTCTGCCAGGGCCCCTGCAAGTTCAACACTAGCTTCCCTCAAGGTCCGTGGGAATACCCTGTCCGGTCCTGGGGATTTATCCACTCTGATTTGCCTCAAGACAGCGAGCACCTCCTCCCCTTTAATCTGTAAAGGTTCCATGGCCTCCCTACCAGTTTGCCCTATTTCCGTAGACTCCATGCCCGTTTCCTCAGTCAATACGGATGCAAAAAAACCATTTAGTATCTCCCCCATCTCTTTTGGTTCCATACACAGTCTACCACTCTGGTCTTCAAGAGGACCAATTTTATCCCTCACTATCCTTTTGCTCCTAACATACCTAAAGAAGCTCTTTGGATTTTCCTTCACTCTGTCTGCCAAAGCAACCTCATGTCTTCTTTTAGCCCTCCTGATTTCCCTCTTAAGTAGCTTCTTGCACTTTTTATACTCCTCGAGCATCTGATGTGTTCCTTGCTGCCTGTACATTTCATACAACTCTCTCTTCCTCTTAATCAGTGTTACAATCTCCCTCGAGAACCAAGGTTCCTTATTCCTATTTACTTTGCCTTTAATCCTGACAGGAACATACAAACTCTGCACTCTCAAAATTTCTCCTTTGAAGGCCTCCCACTTTCCATTTACATCCTTACCAGAGAACAGCCTGTGCCAATCCACACTTCCCAGATCCCTTCTCATTTCATCAAATTTGGCCTTTTTCCAGTTCAGAACTTCAACCCGAGGACCAGATCTATCCTTATCCACGATCAGGTTGAAACTAATGGCATTATGATCACTGGATCCAAAGTGTTCCCTCACACTCACATCCATCACCTGCCCTAACTCATTTCCCAATAGGAGATCCAATATCGCATCCTCTCTAGTTGGCACCTCTATATACTGATGTAGAAAATTCTCCTGAACACATTTTACAAACTCTACCCCGTCTAAACCTTCAACAGTATGCGAGTCCCAATCTATATGTGGAAAATTAAAATCCCTTACTATCACAACTTTGTGTTTCTTGCAGTTGTCAGCTATCTCTCCGCTGATTTGCTCCTCCAATTCTCACTGACTATTGGGTGGTCTATAATACAAGCCCATTAATGTGGTCATACTTTTCCTGTTTCTCAGCTCCACCCATAGGGCCTCTGTAGACAAGCTCCCTAATCTATCCTGCCTGAGTACCGCTGTAACATTTTCCCTGACCAACAATGCCACCCCCCCACCTTTTTAATCCCTCTGCCTCTATCCCGCCTGAAACATTGGAACCCTGGAACATTGAGCTGCCAGTCCTGCCCCTCCTGTAGCCAAGTTTCACTAATGGCTAAAATGTCATATTTCCATGTGTCTATCCACACCTTCAGCTCATCTGCCTTCCCCACAATACTCCTGGCATTGAAATAGACACACCTCAAAAAATTATTTCCACCACACTCTACCCTTCCATTTGTGATTTTGCTTGAACTAACCTGTCTTTTTACCCCTGCTCCACTATCTGCTCTGGCACTCTGGTTCCCACCCCCCTGCAAATCTAGTTTAAATGCTCCCCAATAACACTAGCAAATCTCCCTGCAAGTATATTGGTCCCCTTGTAGTTTAGGTGTAACCCGTCTCTCTTGTACAGGTCCCACCTGCTCCAGAAGAGGTCCCAATGATCCAAGAATTGGAAACCCTGCCCCCTGCACCAGTTCCTCAGCCACGTGTTCATCCGCCCAAGCATCCTACTCCTGCCCTCACTGGCATGTGGCTCAGGTAGCAATCCTGAGATTACTACCCTCGGGGTCCTGCTTTTTAACTTCCTTCCAAGCTCTTTGTACTCACTCTTTAGGACCTCCTCACTCTTCCTTCCCACGTCATTGGTACCGATGTGTACCACGACATCTGGCTGATCACCTTCCCACTTTAGAACGCTGTGCACGCGATCAGAGACATCGCTGACCTTGGCACCTGGGAGGCAACAAACCATGCGGGATTCTCTGTCCCGACCACAGAACCTCCTGTCCGTACCTCTGACCATTGAGTCCCCTATCACTACTGCTCTCCTCTTCTTCATCCCACCCTTTTGCGCTGTAGAACTAGACTCAGTATCAGAGTTCCGGCTGTCGCAGCTTGTCCCAGGTAATGCATCTCCCACAACAGTATCCAATTCAGTATACCTGTTGTGGAGGGGTATGGCCACAGGGGAACCCTGCTTTGCCTGCCCTTTCACACTGCCATTTCCTCTCCTTACAGTAACCCAATTTCCTGTGCTCTGCTGCTTAGGTGTAACTATCTCCCTAAAGCTACTGTCTATATACTTCTCATTCTCCCGAATTAGAAATCATAGAAATCATAGAAATCATAGAAACCCTACAGTGCAGAAGGAGGCCATTCGGCCCATCGAGTCTGCACCGACCACAATCCCACCCAGGCCCTACCCCCATATATTTACTCGCTAATCCCACTAACCTACGCATCTCAGGACTCTAAGGGGCAATTTTTAACCTGGCCAATCAACCTAACCCGCACATCTTTGGACTGTGGGAGGAAACCGGAGCACCCGGAGGAAACCCACGCAGACACGAGGAGAATGTGCAAACTCCACACAGACAGTGACCCGAGCCGGGAATCGAACCCAGGACCCTGGAGCTGTGAAGCAGCAGTGCTAACCACTGTGCTACCATGCCACCCCTAATTAGATGGAGGTCATCAAGCTCCTTCTCCAGTTCCCTAACACGCTTTGCTACCAGCTGCAGCTGAATGCATCTTTTGCAGGTGCTATCGTCAGGGATACCGGAGGTCTCCCTGATCTCCCACATCCTGCAAGAGGAGCATTCCAACATCTTGCCTGGCATATTTTTTTTACTCTGGGGAAATACAGGAATAAACTTTCTGAAAAAGAAAAAAAACCTACTCTCGCCTCAGCCCGTTTTGAGCCAAAGCCCTTCAGCTCTCACTCTGCCCCCTGCTCACTCTGCTGCCCGCTAACGACGCTGCCCGCTCAAAGGTGCGGCCTACTTTTAAACCCTCCAAAACCTTCCCAGGCTGCTGCTGGGCCTACTTCCTGTTTTGAAAAAAAACCTCCGATTTTTTTCACAAATTTAACTGAAAAATAAATAAATAAATTAGTGCACAAAGAAGCTCCCTTACCCTCAGCCTGCTCCTCTCTTAGGTCTCCTCTCATCCTTCACCTCTCCAAAGAGAAAAGACCGACCTCCCTCAGCCTATCCTCATAAGGCATGCCACTCAATCCAGGCAACATCCTTGTAAATCTCCTCTGCACCCTTTCAATCTTTTCCACATCCTTTCTATAGTGAGGCGACCAGAACTGAGAACAGTACTCCAAGTGGGGTCTGACGAGGGTCTTATATAGCTGCATCATTATCCCCGGACTCCTGAACTCAATCCCTCGATTGATAAAGGCCAGCACATCATACGCCTTCTTAACCACCTCCTCCACCTGCGGGGCCGATTTTAGAGTCCCATGGACCCGGACCCCAAGATCCTTCTGATCCTCGACCGTACTAAGAGTCTTTCCCTTTATATTGTACTCCTTCATTCCATTTGACCTACCAAAATGGACCAAGATGCATTTATCTGGGTTGAAGTCCATCTGCCACTTGTCTGTCCAGTCTTGCATCCTATCTATGTCCCTCTGTAACTTCTGACATCCCTCCAGACTATCCACAACCCCACCAACCTTCGTGTCGTCAGCAAACTTACCAACTCATCCCTCCACTTCCTCATCCAGGACATTTATGAAAATGACAAACAGCAAGGGTCCCAGAACAGATCCCTGGGGCACTCCACTGGTGACCGACCTCCATTTAGAAAAAGACCTATACCCACTCTCTGCCTCCTTTGGGCAAGCCAGTTCTGGATCCACTGGGCAGCAGCCCCTTGGATCCCATGCCCTCTCACTTTTTCTAGAAGCCTTGCATGGGGGACCTTATCGTATGCCTTGCTAAAATCCATATAAACCACATCTACCGCCTTCCCTTCGTCAATGTGTTTCGTCACATTTTCGAAGAACTCCACCAGGCTTGTAAGGCACGATCTACCCTTGACAAAGCCGTGCTGAGTATTCTTGAGCATACTAAACCTCTCTAAATGCTCATATATCCTGTCCCTCAGGATCTTCTCCATCAGTTTACCAACCACTGAGGTTAGACTCACCGGTCGGTAATTACCTGGGCTATCCCTATTCCCCTTCCTGAAAATAGGAACCACATCCGCAATCCTCCAATCCTCCGGCACCTCTCCCGTCTCCATCGACGACGCAAAGATCATCGCCAGAGGCTCTGCAATAGTGATAGCCTTTTTCCTCTGATGGAGAAATACAGCACGAGGGGGCATGGCTTTAAATTGAGGGGGGGTAGTTATAGAACCGATGTCAGGGGTAGGTTCTTTACCCAGAGGGTGGTGAGGGATTGGAATGCCCTGCCAGCATCAGTAGTAAATGCGCCTAGTTTGGGGGCGTTTAAGAGATCCGTAGATAGGTTCATGGACGAAAAGAAATTGGTTTAGGTTGGAGGGTCACAGTTTTTTTTTTAACTGGTCGGTGCAACATCGTGGGCCGAAGGGCCTGTTCTGCGCTGTAATGTTCTATGTTCTATGTTCTATGTTCTTCCCTCGCCTCCCACAGTAACCTGGGGTACATCCCATCTGGACTAATCTATCTTGATGCCAGTCAAAGATTCCAGCACAACCTCTTTGTTAAAGTCCACATACTCAATCCTTTCAGTCCACCGCAAGCCCACAGTACATCCACCCAGGTCCTTCTCCTCTGTGAAAACCGAGGCAAAATACTCATTGAGCACCTCTGCCATTTCTACTGGTTCCGTACAGACTTTCCCGCCTTCACCTTTTATAGGCCCTATTCCTTCACATCTCATCCTTTTACTCTTCACGTATTTATAGAACGCCTTAGAGTTCTCTTTAATCCTACCTGCCAGGGCCTTCTTGTGACCCCTTCTGGTTCTCCTAATTTCCTTCTTTAGTCCCTTCCTACAAGCCGTATACTCTTCTAAATCCCTATCTTCGCCAAGCTGTCTGAGTACTTGTTGTGCAGGGGCACACCCACCGGGGTGCTCTCAATCACCCGAGCTTTACCCTTCCTCGCCATCACCCACTTGGCCTCCTCCCGTGGCCCTGGTGTGACCACCTGATGATAGCTCTTGTCTATCACCTCCTCATTCTCCCTCATCAGCCTAAGATCCTCGAGCTGCAGTTCCAGCTCCCTAACACGGTCCCTCAGGAACCGCAGTTCGACACACCCCTCACAGATGTGGATGTCCGGGAGGTCAGGTACCTCCAGGACCTCCCACATCCTGCACTGGGAACAACACACTGGCTTCACACTCATATTTGCCCCTTTATACCAAGGCACACAGAGAAAAGTAAATAAGAATGAAAAAACTCACCCCTGCTCGTCCTGTCCCCCGAAGCCCTGTGAGCCAAAGCCCTTATAGCTCACACTCTGCTTCCCACTCACTCCACTTCCCACTCACTCCACTTCCCACTCACTCCACTGCCCGCTCCCGACGCTGCCCGCTGTAAACTGCGGCCTCCCTTTTAAACCTCCCGCACGCTTAAAAAAAAACACTTTCCCAACACACCCCACTTCCGCTAAAATTTTAAAGTTATTTAAGGTTAAAGTTAAAGTAATTTTACTACACACAAAGCCTGCGAAAAACTTTAAAAAGTCAGTCGCTCACCTCACACACTGGAACCT
The DNA here is from genome assembly GCF_964213995.1 of Mustelus asterias. Classification (NCBI taxonomy): domain Eukaryota; kingdom Metazoa; phylum Chordata; class Chondrichthyes; order Carcharhiniformes; family Triakidae; genus Mustelus; species Mustelus asterias. Next base: position 222,318 of record NC_135805.1, on the reverse strand, counting down.
CCTCTCTGCTTGTTCCACGAACAATGTTTTCGTGTTAATGTTTTCCATGATTTAACATTGGCAGAATGTAATGATGAAACACGATGAATATCAGTGAGTGATCCAGGTTTGGACAGGGAAATTGCCGGTAATTATAACTTCCTTTTTCTAATGTATATCATTGCAGAAAATAATCAGCTCTCTGATTAGCGCTCCAATCAGAGGCTGCCTCTAGTTTTTACAGCTCAGTTTACACAATTATCACAAAATGAATTCATTAAAATCTAATTTCTCCATTCAGCCAATCCCAAGATTCAAACTCAGTCAATATAAAAAAAACCTCAACGGTTAGATCGTAAAACTGACCCTCGTCCACTGTAGAACTGATACATCGCTCTCCCACTGGTCACTGTGACACTGACCCCTTCACCCTGGTCACCATGGCGCTGACCCCTTCACCCCGGTCACCGTGACACTGACCCCACCCCCCACCAGTCACTGTGACACTGACCATTCACCCTGGTCACCATGGCGCTGACTCCTTCACCCCGGCCACCGTGACACCGACCCCACCCCCACCGGTCACCATGACACTGACCTTCACCCCGGCCACCGTGACACTGACCCTTCACCCCGGTCACCATGGCGCTGACCCCTTCACCCCGGCCACCGTGACACTGACCCTTCACCCCGGTCACCATGGCGCTGACCCCTTCACCCCAGCCACCGTGACACTGACCCTTCACCCCGGCCACCATGGCGCTGACCCCTTCACCCCGGCCACCTTGACACTGACCCTTCACCCCGGCCACCATGGCGCTGAGCACTTCACCTCGGTCACTGTGACACTGACCCCACCCCCACCCCCACCGATCACCGTGACACTGACCCCACCCCCCACCGGTCACTGTGACACTGACCATTCACCCTGGTCACCATGGCGCTGACCCCTTCACCCCGGCCACCGTGACACCGACCCCACCCCCACCGGTCACCATGACACTGACCTTCACCCCGGCCACCGTGACACTGACCCTTCACCCCGGTCACCATGGCGCTGACCCCTTCACCCCGGCCACCGTGACACTGACCCTTCACCCCGGCCACCATGGCGCTGACCACTTCACCTCGGTCACTGTGACACTGACCCCACCCCCACCGATCACCGTGACACTGACCCCACACCCCCACCGGTCACTGTGACACTGACCCTTCACCCCAGTCACCGTGGCGCTGATCCCTTCACCCCGGTCACCGTGACACTGACCCTTCACCTCAGTCACCCTGGCACTGACCTTCACCCCAGTCACTGTGACACTGACCCCACCCCCACTGGTCACCAAGACACTGACCCTTCACCCCAATCACCGTGACACTGACCCTTCACCCCGGTCACCGTGACACTGACCCCTTCACCCCAATCACCGTGACACTGACCCCTTCACCCCAGTCACCGTGACACTGACCCTTCCCCCACCAATCACCGTGACACTGAACCTTCACCCTGGTCACCGTGATGCTGACCCCTTCGCCCTGGTCACCGTGACATTGACCGTTCACCCCGGTCACCATGACAGTGACCCTTCTATCTCCTTCACGATAGCATTGGAAAGCGATCATAATTCTATCTCCTTCACGATAGCATTGGAAAGAGATAGGGTCAGGCAGGCTAGGAAAGTGTTTCTCTGGAGTAAAGGGAAATACAGTGTCATCAGGGAGGAAATTAGACGGGTAAATTGGAAGGAGGCATTCTTGGGGAAAAGTACCGAAGGAAAGTGGAGGATTTTCAAGGAATGTTTGTCTGGAGCTCTGCATGACAACGTTCCGATGAGACAGGGGGGTGTTGGTAGGGTACGGGAACCGTGGTGCACGAAGGTTGTGATGAACCTGGTGAATAAGAAAAGAGAGGCGTACAGAAGGTTCAGAGAGCTAGGAGGTGTTAAGGATTTAGAGGAGTATACGCGATGTAGGAAGGAGCTTAAGAAGGAAATTAGGAGAGCGAGAAGGGGTCATGAGAAGACCTTGGCGGGTAAGATTAAGGAGAATCCCAAGGCTTTCTACAAATATGTCAAGAGTAAAAGGATGAGATGTGAAGGCATAGGACCCTTAAAAGGTGAAGGGGGAAAAGTTTGTGCGGAACCGTTAGAAATGGCGGAGCTGCTTAATGAATACTTTACCTCGGTATTCACGGTGGAAAGGGATCTGGGTGGTTGTACTGCTGGATTGCGGAGGACAGAAAGGATCGAGCATGTGGACATAAAGAAAGAGGATGTGTTGGAACTATTGAATGGCATCAAGGTTGGTAAGTCGCCGGGACCGGATGGGATGTACCCCAGGTTACTGTGGGAGGCGAGGGAGGAGATTGCGGAGCCTTTGGCGATGATCTTTGCATCGTCGATGGAGACGGGAGAGGTTCCGGAGGATTGGAGGATTGCGGATGTGGTCCCTATATTCAAGAAAGGGAACAGGGACAGCCCGGGAAATTACCGACCGGTGAGTCTAACCTCAGTGGTTGGTAAGTTGATGGAGAGGATCCTGAGAGACAGGATTTATGATCATCTAGAGAAGTTTAGTATGATCAAAAGTAGTCAGCACGGCTTTGTCAGGGGCAGGTCGTGCCTTACGAGCCTGGTTGAGTTCTTTGAAAATGTGACCAAGCACATTGACGAAGGAAGAGCGGTGGATGTGGTCTATATGGACTTCAGCAAAGCGTTCGATAAGGTCCCCCATGCAAGACTTCTTGAGAAAGTGAGAGGGCATGGGATCCAAGGGGCTGTTGCCTTGTGGATCCAGAACTGGCTTGCCTGCAGAAGGCAGAGAGTGGCTGTGGAGGGGTCTTTCTCTGCATGGAGGTCAGTGACCAGTGGAGTGCCCCAGGGATCTGTTCTGGGACCCTTGCTGTTTGTCATTTTCATAAATGACCTGGATGAGGAAGTGGAGGGATGGGTTGGTAAGTTTGCTGACGACACCAAGGTAGGTGGTGTTGTGGATAGTTTGGAGGGATGTCAGAAGTTGCAGCGAGACATAGATAGAATGCAAGACTGGGCGGAGAAGTGGCAGATGGACTTCAACCCGGATAAGTGTGTAGTGATCCATTTTGGCAGATCCAATGGGATGGAGCAGCAGTATAAAATGAAGGGTACCATTCTTAGCAGTGTAGAGGATCAGAAGGACCTTGGGGTCCGGGTCCATAGGACTCTTAAATCGGCCTCGCAGGTGGAGGATGCGGTCAAGAAGGCGTATGGCGTACTAGCCTTCATTAATCGAGGGATTGAGTTTAGGAGTCGGGAGATAATGCTGCAGCTTTATAGGACCCTGGTTAGACCCCACTTGGAGTACTGCGCGCAGTTCTGGTCACCTCATTACAGGAAAGATGTTGAAGCCATTGAAAGGGTGCAGAGGAGATTTACAAGGATGTTGCCTGGATTGGGGGGCATGCCTTATGAGGATAGGTTGAGGGAGCTTGGTCTCTTCTCCCTGGAGAGACGAAGGATGAGAGGTGACCTGATAGAGGTTTACAAGATGTTGAGGGGTCTGGATAGGGTGGACTCTCAGAGGCTATTTCCAAGGGCTGAAATGGTTGCTACGAGGGGACACAGGTTTAAGGTGCTGGGGGGTAGGTACAGGGGGGATGTCAGGGGTAAGTTTTTCACTCAGAGGGTGGTGGGTGAGTGGAATCGGCTGACGTCGGTGGTGGTGGAGGCAAACTCGTTGGGGTCTTTTAAGAGACTTCTGGATGAGTACATGGGATTTAATGGGATTGAGGGCTATAGATAGGCCTAGAGGTGGGGATGTGATCGGCGCAACTTGTGGGCCGAAGGGCCTGTTTGTGCTGTGGCTTTCTATGTTCTATGTTCACCCTGGTACCGTGACATTGACACTTCACCCCGGTCTCCGTGACAGTGACCCTTCACTCAGGTCACCGTGACACTGACCCCTTCACCCCGCTCACCGTGACACTGACCTCTTCACCCTGGTCACCGTGACACTGACCTCTTCACCCTGGTCACCATGACATTGACACTTCGCCCTGGTCACCGTGACACTGCCCCTTCACCCCGGGCACCGTGACACTGCCCCTTCACCCCAATCACCGTGACACTGCCCCTTCACCCCAATCACCGTGACACTGCCCCTTCACCCCGGGCACCGTGACACTGCCCCTTCACCCCAATCACCGTGACACTGCCCCTTCACCCCAATCACCGTGACACTGACCCTTCACCCCAATCACCGTGACACTGACCCTTCACCCCGGGCACCGTGACACTGCCCCTTCACCCCGGGCACCGTGACACTGCCCCTTCACCCCGGGCACCGTGACACTGCCCCTTCACCCCAATCACCGTGACACTGACCCTTCACCCCGGGCACCGTGACACTGCCCCTTCACCCCAATCACCGTGACACTGACCCTTCACCCCGGGCACCGTGACACTGACCCCATCCCCACCGGTCACTGTGACACTGACCCTTCACCCCAGCCACCCCTTCCTTAGCAAGTGTGCAGGAGACTATGCGCCAAAGAAGCAAATCCGTCTGTTTCCCAACCGGAAACCATGGATAAGCAGGGGTATCCACTGCTGGCTGAAATCCAGGTCTGAGGCGTTCAAGTCGGGCGACCCTGACCTACACAAGAAATGATGTGGAGATGCCGGCGTTGGACTGGGGTAAGCACAGTAAGAAGTCTCACAACACCAGGTTAAAGTCCAACAGGTTTATTTGGTAGCACAAGCTTCCAGAGCGCTGCTCCTTCATCAGGTGAGTGGGCGTTGTGTTCACAAACAGGGCATGGTTTGTGTTCACAAAGATGCAAGAAAGCAGACAAGATACCGAAAGGACTACGGATCACGAACCCACTCAGGTCAACCTATAACACAGACTACGCTGAGAAACTTTGCCGTCGCACCTCTCTCACCCTCCTCAACCACCTCATACACCAACTCTACAGCAAACGCCGCAGCCTGGAAACCAAGATAGAGTCCATATTCTCAACTTGCGCTCAGGATGCAGACCAGCTGCGAAACTCTGCCAAGCAGACGAGACAAAGGAACTACACCATCTACGTGCACACCAAGAACAGGAAACTTGAGAAACTCGGCATCACCACCAGCAGCAACCAAGCCTCCCCCGGTACCACAGTAGAACAAAGAACAAACAAAATTCCAGCACAGGAACAGGCCCTTCGGCCCTCCAAGCCTGCACCGACCATGCTGCCTGACTGAACTAAAACCCCTGACCCTTCCAGAGACCATATCCTTCTATTCCCATCCTATTCATGTACTTGTCAAGACGCCCCTGAAAAGTCACTACCAACGTTCTATACAACTGCAACATCAGACCCCAACTTTTATACTCTATGCCCCGTCCTATAAAGGCAAGCATACCATATGCCTTATTCACGACCTTCTCCACCTGTGATGTCACTTTCAAGGATCTGTGGACTTGCACACCCAGGTCCCTCTGCGTATCTACACCCTTTATGGTTCTGCCATTTATCGTATAGCTACCCCCCTACGTTAGTTCTACCAAAATGCATCACTTCGCATTTATCTGGATTGAACTCCATTTGCCATTTCTTTGCCTAAATTTCCAGCCTATCTATATCCTTCTGCAGCCTCTGACAATGTTCCTCACTATCTGCAAGTCCAGCCATTTTCGTGTCGTCCGCAAACATACTGATCAACCCAGTTACACCTTCTTCCAGATCGTTTATGTAAATCACAAACAGCAGAGGTCCCAATACAGAGCCCTGCGGAACACCACTAGTCACAGGCCTCCAGCCGGAAAAAGACCCTTCCACTACCACCCTCTGTCTTCTGTGACCAAGCCAGTTCTCCACCCATCTAGCCACCTCCCCCTTTATCCCATGAGATGCAACCTTTTGCACCAACCTACCATGAGGGACTTTGCCAAACGCTTTACTAAAGTCCATATAGACGACATCCACGGCCCTTCCCTCGTCAACCATTCTAGTCACTTCTTCAAAAAACTCCACCAGGTTAGTGAGGCATGACCTCCCTCTCACAAAACCATGCTGACTATCGTTAATGAGTTTATTCCTTTCTAAATGCGCATACATCCTATCTCTAAGAATCCTCTCCAACAACTTCCTGACCACAGACATCAAGCTCACCGGCCTGTAATTACCCGGGTTATCCTTCCTACCCTTCTTAAATAACGGGGCCACATTAGCCACCTCCAATCCTCTGGGACCTCACCTGTGTCCAGTGACGAGACAAAGATTTGCGTCAGAGGCCCAGCGATTTCATCTCTCGTCTCCCTGAGCAGCCGAGGATAGATTCCATCAGGCCCTGGGGATTTGTCAGTCTTTATATTCCCTAAAAAACCAAACACTTCCTCCCTTGTAATGGAGATTTTCTCTCACGGTTCAACACTCCCCTCCGAGAGACACCCAGTCAACACATCCCTCTCCTTTGTGAATACTGACACAAAATATTCATTTAGGATCTCCCCTACTTCTTTGGGCTCTAAGCATAATTCCCCACTTTTGTCCCAGAGATCCGATTTTTTTCTCTGACAACCCTTTTGTTCCGAACGTATGAATAAAATGCCTTGGGATTCTCCTTAATCCTGTCTGCCAAGGACATTTCGTGACCCCTTTTTGCCCTTCTAATTTCTCATTTGAGTTCTTTCCTACTTTCTTTGTATTCCTCCAGAGCTCCCTCCGTTTTTAGCTGCCTGGACGCATGGGATTGAGGGTGATTTAGTGGTTTGGATCAGGAATTGGCTAGCTGTAAGAAAACAGAGGGTGGTGGTTGATTGGAAATATTCATCCTGGAGTTCAGTTACTAGTGGTGTACCGCAAGGATCTGTTTTGGGGCCACTGCTGTTTGTCATTTTTATTAATGACTTGGATGAGGGCGTGGAAGGATGGATTTAGTAAATTTGCGGATGACACTAAAGTCAGTGGAGTTGTAGACAGTGCGGAGGGAAGTGGCAGGTTACAGAGGGACATAGATAAGCTGCAGAGCTGGGCTGAGAGGTGGCAAATGGAGTTTAATGCGGAAAAGTGTGAGGTGATTCACTTTGGAAGGAGTAACAGGAATACAGAGTACTGGGCGAATGGTAAGATATTTGGTAGTGTGGATGAACAGAGGGATCTGGGTGTCCATGTCCTGAAAGTTGGAACCCAGGTTGATAGAGTTGTTAAGAAGGCGTACAGTTTGTTAGCTTTTATTGGTAGAGGGATTGAGTTTCGGAGCCAGGAGGTCATGTGGCAACTGTACAAAACTCTGGTGCGGCCGCATTTGGAGTATTGCGTACAGTTCTGGTCGCCGTATTATAGGAAAGATGTGGAAGTGTTGGAAAGGGTGCAGAGGAGATTTACCAGGATGTTGCCTGGTATGGTGGGAAAATCGTATGAGGAAAGGCTGAGGGGCTTGAGGTTGTTTTCGTTAGAGAGAAGAAGGGGGGAATTTAAACTAGATAGGTTGGGGGGAGGGGAGCTAGAAGAGTTGACCAGGATCAAGGAACTAATTGATGGGGGGGAGGATGCAGGGGTAAGGGGAATTACAAAATTAATGGTAGAGGAGAGGGTGCAAGTGAATGAAGGCGGTAATTTAGATAAGGGAGTAGAGGGAGACGGTGTTCGCGACTCATCAAAGCGGGTCCAGATAAAAGCTGGAATAAGGACACTTTGCCTGAATGCACGAAGCATTCGGAACAAGGTGAATGAGTTGATGGTGCAAATCAGCACAAGTGGGTACGATCTAGTGGCCATTACAGAAACGTGGCTGAAAGGTGACCAGGACTGGGAGATGAATATCCAGGGGTATCAGGCGTTTAGGAAGAATAGACAGGAAGGAAAAGGTGGTGGGGTCGCGCTATTAATAAGAGATAATATCAGGGTAGTACTGAGGGATGACATAGGCTCTGAGGAACAAAACGTGGAATCATTATGGGTAGAGATGAGGAATAGTAGAGGGAGAAAGACACTAGTAGGTGTGGTATATAGGCCCCCAAATAATAATGTTGAGGTAGGGAGGGCTATAAACAAGCAGATAAGGGATGCGTGTAAAAACGGAACGGCAATAATCATGGGGGACTTCAACATGCACATTGACTGGCAGACTCAAGTCGGTAAGGGTGGAATGGAGGAAGAGTTCTTAGAATGCTGTCGGGATAGTTCCCTTGAACAGCATGTTACGGAACCGACGAGGGAACGAGCTATTTTGGATCTGGTATTGTGTAACGAGGTAGGTAGAATTAAGGATCTTATTGTGAAGGACCCTCTTGGGTCTAGTGACCACAATATGGTCGAATTTCTGATTCAGATGGAAGAGGAGAAAGTTTGGTCTCAAACCAGTGTCCTCTATTTGAACAGAGGGAAATATGATAGGATGAGGGATGAATTGACTAAGGTAGACTGGGAGAGCAGGCTGGCAGGTAGGATAGCTGAGGAACAGTGGAGGATTTTTAAGGAGATCCTTTTCAGTTCTCAGCAAAAATATATTCCAGCAAAAAACAAGGATTGTAAGAAAAGGGAGAACCAGCCGTGGATAACGAAGGAAATAAAGGAGAGTATTAAAATAAAAACAGCTGCGTACAGAGTGGCCAAAAATAGTGGAGAAACAAGTGATTGGGAAAAATTTAAGAAACAACAAAGAGAGACTAAGAAAGCGATAAAGAAAGGAAGGATAGACTATGAAGCTAGGCTAGCAATTAACATAAAAAATGATAGTAAAAGTTTTTATAAATATATAAAAAGGAATAGAGTGGCTAGAGTGAATGTTGGACCCTTGGAGGACGAGAGGGGGGAGTTAATAGTGGGAAATGAGGATATGGCTGAGTCTTTAAATAAGTTTTTTGTGTCGGTCTTCACGGTGGAGGACACAAATAGTTTGCCAAATATTAACGATAGCGGGTTGGCAGCAGGAGAAATACTTAATACAATTAATGTTACCAGAGAGGCAGTGCTGGGTAGACTAATGGGACTGAAGGTGGACAAGTCCCCGGGTCCGGATGGAATGCATCCCAGGGTATTGAAAGAAATGTCAGAGGTAATAGTGGATGCGTTAGTGATTATTTATCAAAACTCGTTGCATTCTGGGGTAGTGCCGGTTGATTGGAAAACGGCTAATGTTACGCCGCTGTTTAAAAAGGGAAGGAGACAAAAGGCGGGTAACTATAGGCCGGTCAGCTTAACGTCTGTAGTAGGGAAAATGCTGGAATCCATTATTAAAGAGGAGATAGCAGGGCATCTGGATAGAAATGGTTCGATCAATCAGACGCAGCATGGATTCATGAGGGGAAAGTCGTGCTTGACGAACATGTTGGATTTTTATGAAGATGTGACTAGGGCGGTTGATGGAGGAGAACCGGTGGATGCGGTGTTTTTGGATTTCCAAAAGGCGTTTGATAAGGTGCCCCATAAAAGGCTGCTGAAGAAGATTAGGGCACACGGAGTTGGGGGTAGTGTGTTAAAGTGGATTGGGGACTGGCTATCCGACAGGAAGCAAAGAGTCGGAATAAATGGGTGTTTTTCCGGTTGGAGGAAGGTAACTAGTGGCGTGCCGCAGGGATCGGTACTCGGGCCGCAACTGTTTACCATTTATATAGATGATCTGGAGGAGGGGACGGAGTGTAGGGTAACGAAGTTTGCAGACGACACAAAGATAAGTGGAAAAGTGAATCGTGTGGAGGACGGAGAAGATCTGCAGAGAGATTTGGACAGGCTGAGTGAGTGGGCGAGGATATGGCAAATGGAGTATAACGTTGATAAATGCGAGGTTATACACTTTGGAGGAAATAATAACAAATGGGATTACTATCTCAATGGAAACAAATTAAAACATGCTACCGTGCAAAGGGACCTGGGGGTCCTTGTGCATGAGACACAAAAGCCCAGTCTGCAGGTACAACAGGTGATCAAGAAGGCAAATGGGATGTTGGCCTATATCGCGTGGGGGATAGAATATAAAAGCAGGGATGTCTTGATGCACCTGTACAGGGCATTGGTGAGGCCGCAGCTGGAATACTGTGTGCAGTATTGGTCCCCTTATATGAGGAAGGATATATTGGCATTGGAGGGAGTGCAGAGAAGGTTCACCAGGTTGATACCGGAGATGAGGGGTTTGGATTATGAGGAGAGGCTGAGGAGATTGGGTTTGTACTCGTTGGAGTTTAGAAGGATGAGGGGGGATCTTATGGAGACTTATAAGATAATGCGGGGGCTGGATAGGGTGGAGGCGGAGAGATTCTTTCCACTTAGTAAGGAAGTTAAAACTAGAGGACACAGCCTCAAAATAAAGGGGGGTCGGTTTAAGACAGAGTTGAGGAGGAACTTCTTCTCCCAGAGGGTGGTGAATCTCTGGAATTCTCTGCCCACTGAGGTGGTGGAGGCTACCTCGCTGAATATGTTTAAAGCGCGGACGGATGGATTCCTGATCGGTAAGGGTATTAAGGGTTATGGGGATCAGGCGGGTAAGTGGTACTGATCCACGTCAGATCAGCCATGATCTTATTGAATGGCGGGGCAGGCTCGAGGGGCTAGATGGCCTACTCCTGCTCCTATTTCTTATGTTCTTATGTTCTTATTAAGAGGTGACTTAAGAGAGGCATACAAGATGATCAGAGGATTAGATAGGGTGGATAGTGAGAGCCTTTTTCCTCGGATGGTGTTGGCTAGCACGAGGGGACATAGCTTTAAATTGAGAGGTGAGAGATATAGGACAGATGTTAGAGGTAGGTTCTTTACTCAAGAGAGTAGTAAGGGCGTGGAATGCCCTGCCTGCAGCAGTGGTGGACTCGTCAACGTTGAGACCGTTCAAGTGGTTATTGGATAAACATATGGATGATATTGGAATAGTGTAAATGAGAGGGACTTTAGATTGGTACCACTGGTCGGCACAACATCGAGGGCCGAAGGGCCTGTACTGCGCTGTAATGTTCTATGTTCTATGTTCTATGGTCCTAACGTACGCCTCTCTTTTCTTTTTGACCAATCCCTCAATTTCCCTGGTTATCCACGGTTCTCGAATCCTACCCTTCCTATCCTTCTTTTTTACAGGCACATGCCTATCCTGCAGCCCTAACAACTGTTCCTTAAAAGACTCCCACATGCCAGATGTGGATTTACCCTCAAACAGCCCCTCCCAATCAACAGCTGCCAATTTCTGCCTAATCCCACTAAAGTTAGCCTTCCCCCAATCCAACACCTTACCCTTGGGACACCACTCATCCTTTTCCATCACTATCCTAAAGCTAACAGAATTGTGGTCACTATTTGCCACATGTTCCCCTACCGAAACTTTGAAGACCTGACCGGGCTCATTCCCCAGTACGAGGTCCAGCATAGCCCCCTCTCTAGTCGGGCTATCTACATATTGTTCCAAAGAACCTTCCTGTACGCATTTTACAAATGCCTCCCCATTCAGATTCCCAGCCCTACGCGATTTCCAGTCTATACCAGGGAAATTGAAGTCTCCCACGACAACAACCCTATTTTTCCTGCACCTATCCATTATCTCCTCACATATCCGTTCTTCCACTTCCCTTGGGCTGTTGGGGGGCCTGTAGTATACCCCCAACATAGTGACTGCGCCCTTCCTGTTTCTGAGCTCCACCCACAGTGACTCGTTACACGACCCCTCTGAATTGTCCTCCCTCTGCACCGCTGTAATATGCTCTCTAACTAATACTGCTACTCCCCCACCTCTTTTGGCCCCTCCTCTGTCTCGCCTAAAACACTTGTACCCCGGAATGTTTGTCGTTTTCATAAATGACCTGGATGAGGAAGTGGAGAGATGGGTTGGTAAGTTTGCCGATGACACAAAGGTTGGTGGGGTTGTGGATAGTCTGGAGGGATGTCAGAAGTTACAGAGGGACATCGATAGGATGCTAGACTGGGCGGAGAAGTGGCAGATGGACTTCAACTCAGATAAATGCGTCGTGGTCCATTTTGGCAGGTCAAATGGGATGAAGGAGTACAATATAAAGGGAAAGACTCTTAGTACGGTAGAGGATCAGAACGACCTTGGGGTCCGGGTCCATAGGACTCTAAAATCGGCCCCACAGGTGGAGGAGGTGGTTAAGAAGGCGTATGGTGTGCTGGCCTTTATCAATCGAGGGATTGAGTTCAGGAGTCCGGGGATAATGATGCAGCTACATAAGACCCTCGTCAGACCCCACTTGGAGTTCTGTTCTCAGTTCTGGTCGCCTTATTACAGGAAGGATGTGGAAAAGATTGAAAGAGTGCAGAGGAGATTTACAAGGATGTTGCCTGGATTGAGTGGCATGCCTTATGAGGATAGGCTGACGGAGCTCGGTCTTTTCTCCTTGGAGAGACGTAGGATGAGAGGAGACCTAATAGAGGTATATAAGATGTTGAGAGGCATAGATCGGGTGGACTCTCAGAGACTTTTTCCCAGGGTGGAAATGGCTGCTACGAGAGGACACAGGTTTAAGGTGCAGGGGGGTAGGTACAGGGGAAATGTTAGGGGTAAGTCTTTCACACAGAGGGTGGTGGGCGAGTGGAATCGGCTGCCGTCAGTGGTGGTGGAGGCAAACTCAATGGGGTCTTTTAATAGACTCCTGGATGAGTACATGGGACTTAATAGGATGGAGGGTTATAGGTAGGCCTAAAAGGTAGGGATATGTTCGGCACAACTTGTGGGGCCGAAGAGCCTGTTTTGTGCTGTCGTTTTCTATGTTTCTAACTCTTTGTCTCATCATTCATACCCTTATCTTGTCCTTTGATAGAACAGGAAAAGGTCGGGGACTCCTTCATCCCTGACCTTATCTTGTCTTACTCATGCAGCCCTAGATTTATGAGGAATCAATCTTATCAGGCCTTCCCGAGTTCAGGCATAGCTTGACCTTCTCTGGTCTTATTCATGTCTTAAGTTATGCGGAGTCAGCCTTGTATTGTACCAAATAGTTGACCAATTTTCCCATCATGCTATTCCTTAGTTCGTACAACTTCACATTGTCACAGGCCTGGCTGCTGCTGGTATCTCCCCCTGACAGGCTGTCCCCCTCAACCGCATCCAAACTGATATACCTGTTTGAAAGGGGAATAGTCACAGGAGACTCCTGCACTACCTGCCTGCCTCTCCTGGCGGTCATCCATCTACCTGTCTGAACCTGTGGTGTGACAACCTCCCTGTAACTAGTGTCTATCACACTCTCTGCCTCCTGTATTGCTCCGCAGTGCATCCACTTGCTGCTCCAACCGAACAATGCGGTCTGTGAGGAGCTGCAACTGGACACACTTCCTGCAGACAAAGTTGTCAGGGAGACTAGATTGCTCCCTAATTGCCCACATCTGGCAAGAGGAGCATGCCACTGCCCTAGCTGCCATACTGCCCTGATACGGATAAAAAAAAATTGCAACTCACCTCTCCCTTGCTTGTGGTCCTCCTGCCGACTTTTTCTTTGCTTCGAGGAGGAGGTAGGGAGGGAAACACTGAAGTAGTGTTTGGGGTTTAACTGTCCCTTCACAGCAGCTCCTCCACAAACCACCTTCTGGTCGCTGTGACTGCACTTCTGCAAATGTGACCTGCAACCGCCAATCACCTTCCCCGGTAAGTTCATTTTGTACTCAGTTAAACTCCGCTGCGCCCTCCGACCGCTCGCTGCAGACCAGGCCCGCGGATCCCCGAGGTAAGAACATAGAACAGTACAGCACAGAACAGGCCCTTCGGCCCACGATGTTGTGCCGAGCTTTATCTGAAACCAAGATCAAGCTATCCCACTCCCTACCATCCTGGTGTGCTCCATGTGCCTATCCAATAACCGCTTAAATGTTTCTAAAGTGTCTGACTCCACTATCACCTCAGGCAGTCCATTCCACACCCCAACCACTCTCTGCGTAAAGAACCTACCTCTGATATCCTTCCTATATCTCCCACCACGAACCCTATAGTTATGCCCCCTTGTAATAGCTCCATCCACCCGAGGAAATAGTTTTTGAACGTTCACTCTATCTATCCCCTTCATCATTTTATAAACCTCTATTAAGTCTCCCCTCAGCCTCCTCCGCTCCAGAGAGAACAGCCCTAGCTCCCTCAACCTTTCCTCATAAGACCTACCCTCCAAACCAGGCAGCATCCTGGTAAATCTCCTCTGCACTCTTTCCAGTGCTTCCACATCCTTCTTATAGTGAGGTGACCAGAACTGCACACAATATTCCAAATGTGGTCTCACCAAGGTCCTGTACAGTTGCACCATAACCCCACGGCTCTTAAACTCCAACCCCCTGTTAATAAAAGCTAACACACAAGAGGCCTTCTTCACAGCTCTATCCACTTGAGTGGCAACCTTTAGAGGTCTGTGGATATGGATCCCAAGATCTCTCTGTTCCTCCACAGTCTTCAGAACCCTACCTTTGACCCTGTAATCCACATTTAAATTAGTCCATTTGCCTTTTTTCAGCCAAGCGTTGCATCCTATCTATGTCTCTTTGCAGCCTACAACAGCCCTCCACCTCATCCATTTACTCCACCAATCTTGGTGTCATCAGCAAATTTACTGATCCACCCTTCAGCCCCCTCTTCTAAGTCATTAATAAAAATCACAAAGAGCAGAGGACCAAGCACTGATCCCTGTGGCACTCCGCTAGCAGCCTGCCTCCAATCCGAAAATTTTCCATCCACCACCACCCTCTGTCTTCGATCAGATAGCCAGTTACCTATCCAATCGGCCAACTTTCCCTCTATCCCACACCTCCTTACTTTCATCATAAGACGACCATGGGGGACCTTATCAAACGCCTTACTAAAATCCATGTATATGACATCAACTGCCCTACCTTCATCAACACACTTAGTTACCTCCTCAAAAAATTCTATCAAATTTGTGAGGCATGACTTGCCCTTCACGAATCCGTGCTGACTATCCCGGATTAATCCGCATCTTTCTAAATGGTCGTAAATCCCATCTCTAAGGACCTTTTCCATCAATTTACCAACCACCGAAGTAAGACTAACCGGTCTATAATTACCAGGGTCATTTCTATTCCCTTTCTTAAACAGAGGAACAACATTCGCCATTCTCCAGTCCTCTAGCACCATCCCCGTGGACAGCGAGGACCCAAAGATCAAAGCCAAAGGCTCTACAATCTCATCCCTTGCATCCCAAAGAATCCTAGGATACATTTCATCAGGCCCAGGGGACTTATCGACCTTCAGTTTATTCAAAACTGCCAGGACATCCTCCCTCTGAACATCTATTTCCTCCAATCTATTAGCCTGTAACACCTTCTCTTCCTCAAAAACATGGCCCCTCTCCTTGGTGAACACTGAAGAAAAGTATCCATTCATCACTTCGCCTATCTCTACTGACTCCATAAACAAGTTCCCACTACTGTCCTTGACCGGCCCTAACGTCACCCTGGTCATTCTTTTATTCCTCACATAAGAGTAAAAAGCCTTGGGGTTTTCCTTGTTTTCCTTGATCCGACCCGCCAAGGACTTCTCGTGTCCCCTCCTAGCTCTCCTAAACCCCTTTTTCAGCTCATTCCTTGCTAACTTGTAACCCTCAATCGAGCCATCTGAACCTTGTTTCCTCATCCCTACATAAGCTTCCCTCTTCCTTTTCACAAGACATTCCATCTCTTTCGTGAACCATGGTTCCCTCACTCGGCCATTTCCTCCCTGCCTGACAGGGACATACCTATCAAGGACACCCAGTGTTTGTTCCTTGAAAAAGTTCCACTTTTCATTAGTGCCTTTCCCTGACAGTTTCTGTTCCCATCTTATGCCCCCTAATTCTTGCCGAATCACATCATAATTACTTCTCCCCCAATTGTAAACCTTGCCCTGCCGTACGGCCCTATCCCTCTCCATTGCAATAACAAAAGACACCGAATTGTGGTCACTATCTCCAAAGTGCTCTCCCACAACCAAATCTAACACTTGGCCCGGTTCACCTCTCCTCATAGCTCATGCCTTCCATAACAGGCAACATCCTGGTGAATCTTTTCTGTACCCTCTCCAAAGCCTCCACATCCTTCTGGTAGTGTGGCGACCAGAATTGAACACTATATTCCAAGTGCGGGCTCACTAAGGTTCTCCCAAGCGTCAACATGACTTGCCAATTTTTAAACTCAATGCCCCGGCCGATGATGGCAAGCGTGCCGTATGCCTTCCTGACTACCTTCTCCACCTGCATTGCCACTTTCAGTGACCTGTGTATCTGTACACCCAGATCCCTTTGCCTATCAATACTCTTAAGGGTTCTGCCATTTACTGTATATTTCCTATCTGTATTAGACCTTCCAAAATGCATTACCTCACATTTGTCCGGATTAAACTCCATCTGTCATCTCTCCACCCGTCTCCAACTGATCTATATCCTGCTGTATCCTCTGATGTTCCTCATCGCTATCCGCAAATCCACCAACCTTTGTGTCATCCGCAAACTTACTAATCAATCCAGTTACATTTTCCAGCAAATCATTTATATATATTACAAACAGCAAAGGCCCCAGGACTGATCCCTGAGGAACGCCACTTGTGATGTGGAGATGCCGGCGTTGGACTGGGGTAAACACAGTAAGAGTTTGAACAACACCAGGTCAAAGTCCAACAGGATATTTGGTAGAAAATACTATTAGCTTTCGGAGCGCTACTCCTTCGTCAGATGGAGTGGAAATGTGCTCTCAAACAGGGCACAGAGACACAAAATCAAGTTACAGAATACTGATTAGAATGCGAATCCCTACAACCAGCCAGATAGAAACATAGAAACATAGAAAACGACAGCACAAAACAGGCCCTTCAGCCCCATAAGTTGTGCCGAACATATCCCTACCTTTTAGGCCTACCTAGAACCCTCCATCCTATTAAGTCCCATGTACTCATCCAGGAGTCTCTTAAAAGACCCTATTGAGTTTGCCTCCACCACCACTGACGGCAGCCGATTCCACTCGCCCACCACCCTCTGTGTGAAAAACTTCCCCCTAACATCTCCCCTGTACCTACCCCCCAGCACCTTAAACCTGTGTCCTCTCGTAGCAGCCATTTCCACCCTGGGAAAAAGCCTCTGAGAGTCCACCCGATCTATGCCTCTCAACATCTTATATACCTCTATTAGGTCTCCTCATCCTACGTCTCTCCAAGGAAAAAAGACCGAGCTCCCTCAGCCTATCCTCATAAGGCATGCCACTCAATCCAGGCAACATCCTTGTAAATCTCCTCTGCACCCTTTCAATCTTTTCCACATCCTTCCTGTAATGAGGCGACCAGAACTGAGCACAGGACTCCAAGTGGGGTCTGATGAGGGTCTTGTTTAGGTGCATCATTATCCCCGGACTCCTAAACTCAATCCCTCGATTGATAAAGGCCAGCACACCATACGCCTTCTTAACCACCTCCTCCACCTGCGGGGCCGATTTTAGAGTCCTATGGACCCGGACCCCATGGTCCTTCTGATCCTCTACCGTACTAAGAGTCTTTCCCTTTATATTGTACTCCTTCATCCCATTTGACCTGCCAAAATGGACCACTATGCATTTATCTGGGTTAAAGTCCATCTACCACTTCTCCGCCCAGTCTTGCATCCTATCTATGATCCACTGGAGCAAGCTGAGAGGGGTGATTGAAAAGCAGCAGTGCTGGTAAGAGATTAATTGGATTAATTGAATTGTTTATTTATTTAATTAGTCAGCTAGTGTGTGTATTTTTTTGGCCTTTACTTTAAAAGCAGTTTTTCAAGTTTAAAGTGAAAACTAGAAGTGGGCAGCAAAGGAGTCTGGGAAGGGTTTTTATTTTAACTTTAAAAGTCAGTTACCTGGGAGGTTCCCCCTCATTGATCCACTGGAGCAAGCTGAGAGGGGTGATTGAAAAGCAGCAGTGCTGGTAAGAGATTAATTGGATTAATTGAATTGTTTATTTATTTAATTAGTCAGCTAGTGTGTGTATTTTTTTGGCCTTTACTTTAACAGCAGTTTTTCAAGTTTAAAGTGAAAACTAGAAGTGGGCAGCAAAGGAGTCTGGGAAGGGTTTTTATTTTAACTTTAAAAGTCAGTTACCTGGGAGGTTCCCCCTCATTGATCCACTGGAGCAAGCTGAGAGGGGTGATTGAAAAGCAGCAGTGCTGGTAAGAGATTAATTGGATTAATTGAATTGTTTATTTATTTAATTAGTCAGCTAGTGTGTGTATTTTTTTGGCCTTTACTTTAAAAGCAGTTTTTCAAGTTTAAAGTGAAAACTAGAAGTGGGCAGCAAAGGAGTCTGGGAAGGGTTTTTATTTTAACTTTAAAAGTCAGTTACCTGGGAGGTTCCCCCTCATTGATCCACTGGAGCAAGCTGAGAGGGGTGATTGAAAAGCAGCAGTGCTGGTAAGAGATTAATTGGATTAATTGAATTGTTTATTTATTTAATTAGTCAGCTAGTGTGTGTATTTTTTTGGCCTTTACTTTAAAAGCAGTTTTTCAAGTTTAAAGTGAAAACTAGAAGTGGGCAGCAAAGGAGTCTGGGAAGGGTTTTTATTTTAACTTTAAAAGTCAGTTACCTGGGAGGTTCCCCCTCATTGATCCACTGGAGCAAGCTGAGAGGGGTGATTGAAAAGCAGCAGTGCTGGTAAGAGATTAATTGGATTAATTGAATTGTTTATTTATTTAATTAGTCAGCTAGTGTGTGTATTTTTTTGGCCTTTACTTTAACAGCAGTTTTTCAAGTTTAAAGTGAAAACTAGAAGTGGGCAGCAAAGGAGTCTGGGAAGGGTTTTTATTTTAACTTTAAAAGTCAGTTACCTGGGAGGTTCCCCCTCATTGATCCACTGGAGCAAGCTGAGAGGGGTGATTGAAAAGCAGCAGTGCTGGTAAGAGATTAATTGGATTAATTGAATTGTTTATTTATTTAATTAGTCAGCTAGTGTGTGTATTTTTTTGGCCTTTACTTTAACAGCAGTTTTTCAAGTTTAAAGTGAAAACTAGAAGTGGGCAGCAAAGGAGTCTGGGAAGGGTTTTTATTTTAACTTTAAAAGTCAGTTACCTGGGAGGTTCCCCCTCATTGATCCACTGGAGCAAGCTGAGAGGGGTGATTGAAAAGCAGCAGTGCTGGTAAGAGATTAATTGGATTAATTGAATTGTTTATTTATTTAATTAGTCAGCTAGTGTGTGTATTTTTTTGGCCTTTACTTTAAAAGCAGTTTTTCAAGTTTAAAGTGAAAACTAGAAGTGGGCAGCAAAGGAGTCTGGGAAGGGTTTTTATTTTAACTTTAAAAGTCAGTTACCTGGGAGGTTCCCCCTCATTGATCCACTGGAGCAAGCTGAGAGGGGTGATTGAAAAGCAGCAGTGCTGGTAAGAGATTAATTGGATTAATTGAATTGTTTATTTATTTAATTAGTCAGCTAGTGTGTGTATTTTTTTGGCCTTTACTTTAACAGCAGTTTTTCAAGTTTAAAGTGAAAACTAGAAGTGGGCAGCAAAGGAGTCTGGGAAGGGTTTTTATTTTAACTTTAAAAGTCAGTTACCTGGGAGGTTCCCCCTCATTGATCCACTGGAGCAAGCTGAGAGGGGTGATTGAAAAGCAGCAGTGCTGGTAAGAGATTAATTGGATTAATTGAATTGTTTATTTATTTAATTAGTCAGCTAGTGTGTGTATTTTTTTGGCCTTTACTTTAAAAGCAGTTTTTCAAGTTTAAAGTGAAAACTAGAAGTGGGCAGCAAAGGAGTCTGGGAAGGGTTTTTATTTTAACTTTAAAAGTCAGTTACCTGGGTGGTTCCCCCTCAGTAGTAGTTTTTTTTTTCTCTCGGGCCCCTAGCCCTATAAATTGGTGCAGAGGAGATACCCGATCCTCTACACTGGTAGAGGATCCCACCCTTCCATCCTCCTCTAACCTAATTATAAGTGTGGGGAAGTTTTTTGTTTTCTTTTTTTCTTGCTGGTAATGGCTTCAGGGATGGCAGTTCAGGCAGTATGCTGCATCTCCTGTGGGATGTATGTGGTGAGGAAATCCAGTAGTGTTTCAGGAGATTTTAGTTGTAAGAAGTGCATTAGATTGCAGCTTCTGGAGGAGCGTGTAAAGGAGCTGGAGGGGGAGGTAGAGGAACTCCGCATAATTCGGGAGGCGGAGGTGGAAGTTGATAGGAGTTATAGAGAAATAGTAACTCCTAGAAATGAGGCTTGGGTCAATGCCAGGAGGAGGGGTAAGAAGCAATCGGGAAGACAATCCCCTGGGGCGGTTCCCCTCCATAATAGGTTTTCGGTGCTGGAGGCTACAGTTGAGGAGGAATCAACTGAGCATAGAGAGCAGATCTCTGGGGGTGAGCCGAGTGAGAAAGCTCAGGTGGTTAGGGGCTGTAAAAGACTGGGCCTTGTGATTGGGGACTCCACAATTAAGGGGACAGATAGGAGGGTCGGAACTAAAGGTAGGGACTCAGGGTTGGTGTGTTGCCTACCAGGGGCTGGGGTCCGGGATGTGTCTGACAGGGTATTCAGGACTCTTAGGGGGGAGGGAGATAAACCACAAGTTATTGTACATGTGGGGACACACGACATAGGGAGGATAGGGGAAGGGGATATTAGGCAGGGATTTATGGAGTTGGGGTGGAAACTAAAGGCCAAGACTGACAGAGTGGTTATCTCTGGACTCTTGCCTGTACCACGGGATAGTTTAGAGAGGAATAGGGAGAGGGAAGGTTTGAATTCATGGCTGAGGGGATGGTGCAGGAGGGAGGGGTTCAGGTACTTAAGCAATTGGGGCTCGTACTGGGGAAGGTGTGACCTCTATGAGAAGGATGGTCTACACCTTAATCAGAAGGGGACCAATATCCTGGGGGGTAAATTTGCTAAGGCCATGCAGGGAGGTTTAAACTGATTCGGGGGGGGGGAGGGATCCTGAGTAGTGGGGCTGAAAGTGAGGGATGCATGGATGGGGACTGCAATGCACGGCATTGCAGAGGTGGGGTGGAGCAGGGTTTGAAATGTGTATACTTCAATGCCAGGAGTATTCGCAATAAAGTGGGTGAACTTGCAGCGTGGATCAGTACCTGGGACTTCGATGTTGTGGCTATTTCAGAGACATGGATAGAGCAGGGGCAGGAATGGATGCTGCAGGTCCCGGGGTTCAAATGTTTTAGTCGAAGTAGGGAAGGAGGTAGAAGAGGGGGAGGGGTAGCATTATTGGTCAGAGATTGTATCACAGTGTCAGAGAGGAGGTTTGATGAGGACTTATCTGTTGAGGTAGTATGGGCGGAGATTAGAAATAGGAGAGGAGAGGTCACCCTGTTGGGAGTCTTTTATAGACCTCCTAAAAGTTCTAGAGAGGTTGAGGAAAGGATTGCGGAGTCAATCCTGCTTAGGAGTGAAAGTAATAGGGCAATTGTTATGGGGGATTTTAACTTGACTAATATTGACTGGAATTGTTATAGCTCTAGCTCGTTAGAGGGGTCAGTTTTTATTCAAAGCGTGCAGGAAGGTTTTTTGACTCAGTATGTAGACAGGCCAACTAGAGGTGAGGCTATATTGGATCTGGTGCTGGGAAATGAGCCAGACCAGGTGCTAGACTTGGAAGTTGGTGTGCATTTTGGTGATAGTGACCACAATTCGGTTACGTTCACCTTAGTGATGGAAAGGGATAGGCATGAACCTCGGGCCAGTGGTTTTAGCTGGGGGAAGGGTAATTATGAGGCTATTAGGAGAGAATTAGGAAACATAGGTTGGACTAGGAGATTACAGGGACTGGGAACGTCCGACATGTGGAGTTTTTTCAAGGAGCAGCTACTGCGAGTCTGTGATAGGTATGTCCCTGTCAGGCAAGGAGGAATTGGTAGGGCTAGGGAACCGTGGTGCACCAAAAAAGTTTCTTTGTTGGTTAAAAAGAAAAAGGAGGCTTATGTTCGGATGAGACGTGAGCACTCGGGTAGTGCACTAGAAAGCTTTAGATTGGCTAAGAGGGAGTTGAAGAGCGAGCTTAGAAGGGCTAAAAGGGGACATGAGAAGACTTTGGCGGATAGGGTTAAAGAGAATCCTAAGGCGTTCTATAGGTATGTCAAGAACAGAAGGTTGGTTAGGGCAAGTTTAGGGCCAGTTATAGATGGCAGAGGGAAGTTATGTGTGGAACCGGAGGAGATTGGTGAAGCATTGAACCAATATTTCTCTTCGGTGTTCACGCAAGGGGACATGAATATAGCTGAGGAGGACACTGGGTTGCAAGGGAGTAGAATAGATAGTATTACAGTTGATAAGGAGGATGTGCAGGATATTCTGGAGGGTCTGAAAATAGATAAATCCCCTGGTCCGGATGGGATTTATCCAAGGATTCTCTGGGAGGCAAGAGAAGTGATTGCAGAGCCTCTGGCTCTGATCTTCAGGTCGTCGTTGGCCTCTGGTATAGTACCAGAAGATTGGAGGTTAGCGAATGTTGTCCCATTGTTTAAGAAGGGGAACAGAGACTTCCCCGGGAATTATAGACCGGTGAGTCTCACTTCTGTTGTCGGCAAGATGTTGGAAAAAATTATAAGGGATAGGATTTATAGTTATTTGGAGAGTAATGAATTGATAGGTGATAGTCAGCATGGTTTTGTGGCAGGTAGGTCGTGCCTTACTAACCTTATTGAGTTTTTTGAGAAAGTGACCAAGGAGGTGGATGGGGGCAAGGCAGTGGACGTGGTATATATGATTTTAGTAAGGCGTTTGATAAGGTTCACCATGGTAGGCTTCTGCAGAAAATGCAGATGTATGGGATTGGGGGTGATCTAGGAAATTGGATCAGGAATTGGCTAGCGGATAGGAAACAGAGGGTGGTGGTTGATAGTAAATATTCATCATGGAGTGCGGTTACAAGTGGTGTACCTCAGGGATCTGTTTTGGGGCCACTGCTGTTTGTAATATTTATTAATGATCTGGATGAGGGTATAGTTGGGTGGATTAGCAAATTTGCTGATGACACCAAAGTCGGTGGTGTGGTAGACAGTGAGGAAGGGTGTCGTAGTTTGCAGGAAGACTTAGACAGGTTGCAAAGTTGGGCCGAGAGGTGGCGGATGGAGTTTAATGCGGAGAAGTGTGAGGTAATTCACTTTGGTAGGAATAACAGATGTGTTGAGTATAGGGCTAACGGGAGGACTTTGAATAGTGTGGAGGAGCAGAGGGATCTAGGTGTATGTGTGCATAGATCCCTGAAAGTTGGGAATCAAGTAGATAAGGTTGTTAAGAAGGCATATGGTGTCTTGGCGTTTATTGGTAGGGGGATTGAATTTAGGAGTCGTAGCGTTATGTTGCAACTGTACACAACTCTGGTGCGGCCGCACTTGGAGTACTGTGTGCAGTTCTGGTCCCCACATTACAGGAAGGATGTGGAGGCTTTGGAGAGGGTGCAGAGGAGGTTTACCAGGATGTTGCCTGGTATGGAGGGGAGATCCTATGAGGAGAGGCTGAGGGATTTGGGATTGTTTTCGCTGGAAAGGCGGCGGCTAAGAGGGGATCTTATTGAAACATATAAGATGATTAGAGGTTTAGATAGGGTGGATAGTGATAGCCTTTTTCCTCTGATGGAGAAATCCAGCACGAGGGGGCATGGCTTTAAATTGAGGGGGGGTAGTTATAGAACCGATGTCAGGGGTAGGTTCTTTACCCAGAGGGTGGTGAGGGATTGGAATGCCCTGCCAGCATCAGTAGTAAATGCGCCTAGTTTGGGGGCGTTTAAGAGATCCGTAGATAGGTTCATGGACGAAAAGAAATTGGTTTAGGTTGGAGGGTCACAGTTTTTTTTTTTAACTGGTCGGTGCAACATCGTGGGCCGAAGGGCCTGTTCTGCGCTGTAATGTTCTATGTTCTATGTTCTATGTTCTATGTCCCTCTGTAACTTCTGACATCCCTCCAGACTATCCACAACCCCACCAACCTTCGTGTCGTCGGCAAACTTACCAATCCATCCCTCCACTTCCTCATCCAGGACATTTATGAAAATGACAAACAGCAAGGGTCCCAGAACAGATCCCTGGGGCACACCACTGGTGACCGACCTCCAATTAGTAAAAGACCCATCTATACACACTCTCTGCCTCCTTTGGGCAAGCCAGTTCTGGATCCACAGGACAGCAGCCCCTTGGATCCCATGCCCTCTCACTTTTTCTAGAAGCCTTGCATGGGGGACCTTATCGAACGCCTTGCTAAAATCCATATAAACCACATCTACCGCACACATGAGGACGGCCTAAACCGGGATGTTGGATTTATGTCACATTATCAGTAACCCCCACAGCTTGCCTCCTGGACCTGTGGGCTGTTCTGTCTGGAGACAATACACATCTCTTTAACTGTGCTTAATGCTCCCTCCACCCACATTGTCTGTATCTTTAAGATCTGGTTAGTTGTAGGGATTCGCATTCTAATCAGTATTCTGTAACTTGATTTCGTGTCTCTGTGCCCTGTTTGAGAGCACATTTCCACTCCATCTGACGAAGGAGCAGCGCTCTAAAAGCTAATGGTATTTGCTACCAAATAAACCTGTTGGACTTTAACCTGGTGTTGTTAAAACTCTTACTGTGAACATCACTTGTCACAGCCCTCCATTCAGGAATGCACCCTTCCACTGCTATCCTCTGTCTTCTGTGACCGAGCCAGTTCTGTATCCACCTTGCCAGCTCACCTCTGATCCCATGCGACTTCACCTTCTGCACCAGTCTGCCATGAGGGACCTTGTCAAAGGCCTTACTGAAGTCCATGCAGACTACATCCACTGCCCTACCCTCATCAATCATCTTCGTCACTTCCTCGATAAACTCGATCAAGTTCGTGAGACATGACCTCCCCTTCACAAAACCATGTTGCCTCTCACTAATACATCCACTTATTTCCAAGTGGGAATAAATCCTGTCGCAAAGAATCCTCTCCAATAATTTTCCTACCACTGACGTAAGGCTCACCGGCCTGTAATTACCTGGATTATTCCTGCTACCCTTCTTAAACAAAGGAACAACGTTGGCTATTCGCCAATCCTCTGGGACCTCTCCTGTTGCCAGTGAGGATACAAAGATTTCTCTCAAGGCCCCAGCAATTTCCTCCCTTGCCTCTCTCAGTATTCTGGGGTACATCCCATCAGGCCCTGGAGACTTGTCTACTTTGATGTTTCTCAAGAATCCCAATACCACCTCCTTTTTGATCTCAACATGACTCAAACTATCTACACATCCTTTCCCAGACTCATCATCCACCAAGTCCTTCTCTTTGGTGAATACTGACACAAAGTACTCATTTAATACCTCGCCCATTTCCTCTGGCTCCACACAGATTCCCTCCCTTGTCCTTGAGTGGGCCAACCCTTTCCCTGCTACCCTCTTGCTCTTTATTTATGTGTAAAAAGCCTTGGGATTTTCCTTAATCCTGCTAGCCAAGGCTTTTTCATGACCCCTTTTAGTCCTCCTTACTCCTTGCTTAAGTTTCTTTCTACTTTCCTTGTATTCCACACTTGCTTCGTGTGTTCCCAGCCTCCTAGCTTTGACAAATGCTTCCTTTTTCTCTTTGACTAGCCTCACAATATCTCTCGTTATCCAAGGTTCCCAAAACTTGCCATACTTACCCTTCACCCTTACAGGAATGTGCCGGTCCTGAATCCCTATCAACTTACACTTGAAAGCCTCCCACATGCCAGATGTTGATTTGCCCTCAAAAATCTGCCCCCAATCTACTTTCTTCAGTTCCTGCCTAATATTATTGTAATTAGCATTCCCCCAATTTAGCACCTTCACATGAGGACTACACTTATCTTTATCCATCAGTACCTTAAAGCTTACTGAATTGTGGTCACTGTTCCTGAACTGCTCCCCTACTGAAACATCAACCATCTGGCCGGGCTCATTCCCCAATACCAGGTCCAGTACGGCCCCTTCCCTAGTTGGACTATCTACATACTGTTTCAAGAAGCCCTCCTGGGCGCTCCTTACAAACTCTGCCCCATCCACACCCCGAGCATTAAGTGAGTCCGAGTCAATATGGAGGAAATTGGAATACTGGAATTGAACTACACACTTGGAATACTGTGTGCAATTCTGGTCACCATATTATAGAAAGGATATTATTAAACTAGAAAGAGTGCAGAAAAGATTTACTCGGATGCTACCGGGACAACAAAGAACAAAGAACAAAGAACAATACAGCACAGGAACAGGCCCTTCGGCCCTCCAAGCCCTCGCCGCTCCCCGGTCCAGGATTGAATCCTGAATCCAGGATCCCCGCCCAATTTTCCAGCCTATCTACATACCAATATCCTATCCACCGAGCTGTCCCTCACAGCTACGATGCTTTGTTCATCACAACCTATTAACTCACCCCCACCCCCCCATTCCAGACCATGTGATCTCCAGGGGAGAGGCGAAAACCCAGAGTGAAAACCCCAGGGCCAATATGGGGAAAAAAAAAATCTGGGAAATTCCTCTCCGACCCCCTGAGGCGATCGAAACGAGTCCAGGAGATCACACTGGCCCTGATCAGAAAATGCTTCCCAACCCTATTCATTTCCACTTCTGCTTTACGAACACCATCTGAATTCCCTGCCCCCGAGACAGGTTCCCAACTATCCGCAGTCTCGCTCTGTACTGGCACCAGCAAGATGATCATAGAATGAAGCCTTGAAACGAGAAACAAGGAACAATTAGCCCGCGCCGCTCCCTGGTCCAAACTAGACCACTCTTTTGTATCCCTCCATTCCCACTCCGTTCATATAGCTGTCTAGATAAGTCTTAAACGTTCCCAGTGTGTCCGCCTCCACCACCTTGCCCGGCAACACATTCCAGGCCCCCACCACCCTCTGTGTAAAATATGTCCTTCTGATATCTGTGTTAAACCTCCCCCCCTTCACCTTGAACCTATGACCCCTCGTGAACGTCACCACCGGCCCGGGGAAAAGCTTCCCACCGTTCACCCTATCTATGCCTTTCATAATTTTATACACCTCTATTAAGTCTCCCCTCATCCTCCGTCTTTCCAAGGAGAACAACCCCAGTTTCCCCAATCTCTCCTCATAACCAAGGGACTTGGTGGTTTGAGTTATAAGGAGAGGCTGGATCGACTGGGACCTTTTTCTCTGCAGTGTAGGAGGCTGAGGGGTGATCTTATAGAGGTCTATAAAATAATCTGAGGGGCACAGATCAGCTACATAGTCAATATCTTTTCCCAAAGGTAGGGGCGTCTAAAACTAGAGAGCATAGGTTTAAGGTGAGAGGGGAGAGATACAAAGTGTCTAGAGGGGCAATTTTTTCACACAGAGGGTGGTGAGTGTCTGGAACAAGCTGCCAGAGGTAGTAGTAGAGGCGGGTACAATTTTATTTTTTAAAAAGCATTTAGATAGTTACATGAGTAAGATGGGTATAGAGGGATATGGGCCAAATGCGGGCAATTGGGATTAGCTTAGGGGTTTAAAAAGAAATGGCAGCATGGACCAGTTGGGCCGAAGGGCCTGTTTCCATGCTGTAAACCTCTATGACTCTATGACTCTATGGAGAGTCATGGAAGGGGAAGCTCTATGGAGAGCTTCCCCTTCCTACTACCCTCAAATCACTGAGGAGATGCCTGGGCTTCTTCTCCTATTATGCCCAGTGGGTTCCGTTACGCAGATAAAGCCCGTCCGCTCCTAAAATCGACCTCTTTTCCCCTGGCGGAGGAGGCCTGTCGGGCCTTCGACGACATCAAAGCGGACATCGCGAAGGCCGCGATGCATGCTGTGGACGAATCCATCCCATTCCAAGTGGAAAGTGATGCGTCTGACTTTGCCCTAGCCGCCACCCTTAACCAGAGGGGCCGTCCGGTGGCCTTCATTTCCCGGACCTTACAAGGCCCTGAGATTCGACACTCCTCGGTCGAGAAGGAGGCCCAGGCCATCGTGGAAGCCGTCCGGCACTGGCGCCATTATCTCGCGGGCCAACGGTTCACTTTAATTACGGACCAGCGGTCCGTTGCCTTCCTGTTTAACACCAGGCAAAAGGGCAAGATTAAGAATGACAAGATCTTGCGGTGGAGGATTGAGCTCTCCACCTACAGATATGACATCATGTACCGGCCCGGGAAGCTCAATGAGCCCCCAGATGCCCTGTCCCGTGGATCATGTGCCAGCGCCCAACTAGACCAGCTACAGTCCCTCCATAACGACCTCTGTCATCCGGGTGTCACCAGAGTTTTCCATTTTGTCAAGTCCCGTAACCTGCCCTACTCCCTTGAGGAAGTCCGGACGATTACCAGGCAATGCAGGGTCTGCGCTGAGTGCAAACCGCAGTTCTACCGGCCAGGTAGGGCGCACCTTGTAAAGGCCACTCGCGCGTTCGAGCGCCTTAGCATTGATTTTAAAGGCCCCCTCCCCTCCTCTAACCGCAATGTTTATTTCCTGAATATCATTGACGAATACTCACGTTTCCCTTTTGCCTTCCCCTGCTCGGACATGACCACAGCTACAGTGATTGGGACCCTGACCTCGCTCTTCACCCTGTTTGGCTTCCCAGCCTATGTCCATAGCGATCGTGGGTCCTCTTTCATGAGTGACGAGCTGAGGCAGTACCTGCTTGCCAAAGGCGTTGCCTCCAGCCGCACCACTAGCTATAACCCCAGGGGAAATGGTCAAGTAGAGCGGGAGAACGCAACTGTCTGGAAGGCCGTTCTATTAGCGTTACGGTCTAGGGGCCTTCCAGTCAGCCGTTGGCAAGACATCCTTCCGGACGCATTACATTCCATTAGGTCACTCTTGTGCACAGCGACCAATATGACCCCTCACGAGCGGATGTTTTCGTTTCCCAGGAAGTCCTCCTCGGGTACTTCGCTCCCGGATTGGCTGATGTCCCCGGGACCCGTCCTGCTTCGGAAGCATGTCCGGACCCATAAGGCAGGTCCCTTGGTCGAGGAGGTCCAATTGCTCCACGCTAATCCCCAATATACTTACGTAGCGTACCCTGATGGGCGGGAGGACACGGTTTCTGTCCGTGACTTGGCACCCGCGGGTGCCCCTGAGGTCACCACGTCCTTCCGCCCCACGGTCCCCAGTGTTGTCCATTCGGAGACTGCTACGCCTCTTCCTCCCTCAGTCCCTGTCCCCAATGTAGTGTGCCCAGAGCCTGTTGCAGCCCCCCACCCCCCAGCTCCGGTTCCCACTGTTCCCCATACGCCACCAGGGCCACTGCTCAGTCCTCTCGCCCCTGTGTACAGCTCTGTCTTGTGAAAAGGAAGAGGGAAGCTTATGTCGGGATGAGGAAACAAGGTTCAGATGGCTCGATTGAGGGTTACAAGTTAGCAAGGAATGAGCTGAAAAAGGGGCTTAGGAGAGCTAGGAGGGGACATGAGAAGTCCTTGGCGGGTCGGATCAAGGAAAACCCCAAGGCTTTTTACTCTTATGTGAGGAATAAAAGAATGACCAGGGTGAGGTTAGGGCCGGTCAAGGACAGTAGTGGGAACTTGTGTATGGAGTCAGTAGAGATAGGCGAGGTGATGAATGAATACTTTTCTTCAGTGTTCACCAAGGAGAGGGGCCATGTTTTTGAGGAAGAGAAGGTGTTACAGGCTAATAGGCTGGAGGAAATAGATGTTCGGAGGGAGGATGTCTTGGCAGTTTTGAATAAACTGAAGGTCGATAAGTCCCCTGGGCCTGATGAAATGTATCCTAGGATTCTTTGGGAGGCAAGGGATGAGATTGCAGAGCCTTTGGCGTTGATCTTTGGGTCCTCGCTGTCCACGGGGATGGTGCCAGAGGACTGGAGAATGGCGAATGTTGTTCCTCTGTTTAAGAAAGGGAATAGAAATGACCCTGGTAATTATAGACCGGTTAGTCTTACTTCGGTGGTTGGTAAATTGATGGAAAGGGTCCTTTGGGATGGGATTTACGACCATTTAGAAAGATGCGGATTAATCCGAGATAGTCAGCACGGATTCGTGAAGGGCAAGTCGTGCCTCACAAATTTGATAGAATTTTTTGAGGAGGTAACTAAGTGTGTTGATGAAGGTAGGGCAGTTGATGTCATATACATGGATTTTAGTAAGGCATTTGATAAGGTCCCCCATGGTCGGCTTATGATGAAAGTGAGGAGGTGTGGGATAGAGGGAAAGTTGGCCGATTGGATAGGCAACTGGCTGTCTGACCGAAGACAGAGGGTGGTGGTCGATGGAAAATTTTCGGATTGGAGGCAGGTTGCTAGCGGTGTGCCGCAGGGATCAGTGCTTGGTCCTCTGCTCTTTGTGATTTTTATTAATGACTTAGAGGAGGGGGCTGAAGGGTGGATCAGTAAATTTGCTGATGACACCAAGATTGGTGGAGTAGTGGATGAGGTGGAGGGCTGTTGTAGGCTGCAAAGAGACATAGATAGGATGCAAAGCTGGGCTGAAAAATGGCAAATGGAGTTTAACCCTGATAAATGTGAGGTGATTCATTTTGGTAGGACTAATTTAAATGTGGATTACAGGGTCAAAGGTAGGGTTCTGAAGACTGTGGAGGAACAGAGAGATCTTGGGGTCCATATCCACAGATCTCTAAAGG
Source organism: Mustelus asterias (assembly GCF_964213995.1). NCBI lineage: Eukaryota > Metazoa > Chordata > Chondrichthyes > Carcharhiniformes > Triakidae > Mustelus > Mustelus asterias. Next base: position 191,921 of record NC_135805.1, on the reverse strand, counting down.
TTGCCACTCAAGTGGATAGAGCTGTGAAGAAGGCCTGTAGTGTGTTAGCTTTTATTAACAGGGGGTTGGAGTTTAAGAGCCGTGGGGTTATGCTGCAACTGTACAGGACCTTGGTGAGACCACATTTGGAATATTGTGTGCAGTTCTGGTCACCTCACTATAGGAAGGATGTGGAAGCGCTGGAAGGAGTGCAGAGGAGATTTACCAGGATGCTGCCTGGTTTGGAGGGTCGGTCATATGAGGAAAGGTTGAGGGAGCTAGGGCTATTCTCTCTGGAGCGGAGGAGGCTGAGGGGAGACTTAATAGAGGTGTATAAAATGATGAAGGGGATAGATAGAGTGAACGTTCAAAGACTATTTCCTCGGGTGGATGGAGCTATTACAAGGGGGCATAACTATAGGGTTCGTGGTGGGAGATACAGGACGGATATCCGAGGTAGGTTCTTTACGCAGAGAGTGGTTGGGGTGTGGAATGGACTGCCTGCAGTGATAGTGGAGTCAGACACTTTAGAAACATTTAAGCGGTTATTGGATAGGCACATGGAGCACACCAGGATGATAGGGAGTGGGATAGCTTGATCTTGGTTTCAGATAAAGCTCGGCACAACATCGTGGGCCGAAGGGCCTGTTCTGTGCTGTACTGTTCTATGTTCTATGTTCTACCCGATGACTGGACGGGACGACGGATCGGTCCGCTTCACACCACCCAGCGCCTTCTCTCGACGCTCACTTTACGGAGCCTGGGCCGACATCGCTCCCTGCTCGGACGACTCTGCGTCCTGCACTACGACGATCGTGACGGCGGATCAAGTCACCGGTTCGTCTGGACTTGTGATATTGTTTCCGCTTCACCCCGTGTTGTTTTTTAAAAGGAAGGGGTGAATGTGGTGGACCTCAGTTGTGCCTTTGTCCTATATGGACCACCGTTGTGTGTGTTTGTCATACCTGGACACATCCCCTTCCAGTTTGGTTCCTCCCCTCGGCACCTAGTATAAAGGTGGCTGTCTCCTCCCCCTTGTTCAGTCCAGGTCGGTTATTTGTTGGGATCTGCTCCTGATTCTGTTGTGAATAAAAGCCTACACTTGTATTGGCGCACAGGTAGTCTTTCGCCATGTTGATAGCGCATCACCTGGCATTTGTGTGGTGTGAATGTTACTGCCACTTGTCAGCCCGAGCCTGGATATTGTCCAGATCTTGCTGCATTTGAACATGGACTGCTTCAGTATCTGAGGAGTGGCGAATGGTGCTGAACATTGTGCAATCATCGGCGAACATCCCCACTTCTGACCTTATGATAGAGGGAAGGTCATCGATGAAGCAGCTGAAGATTGTTGGGCCGAGGACACTCCCCTGAGGGACTCCTGCAGAGATGTCCTGGAGCTGAGATGACTGACCCTCCACAACCATCTTCCTATGAACCAGGTATGACTCCAACCAGCGGGGAGTTTGCCCCCTGATCCCATTGATTCCAGTTTCACGAGGGCTCCTTGATGCCACACTCGGTCAAATGCAGCCTTGATGCCAAGGGCTGTCCCTCTCACCTCATCTCTGGAGTTCAGCTCTTTTGTCCATGTTTGAACCAAGGCTGTAATGAGGTCAGGAGCTGAGTGACTCTGGCGAAACCCAAACTGGGCGTCACTGAGCAGGTTATTGCTGAGCAGGTGCTGCTTGATAGCGCTGTCGATGACCCCTTCCATCACTTTACTGATGATCGAGAGTAGACTGATTGGGCAGTAATTGGCCGGGTTGGATTTGTCCTGGTTTTTGTGTACAGGACATACCTGGGCAATTTTCCCACATTGTTGGGTAGATGCCAGTGTTGTAACTGTACTGGAAGAGCTTGGCTAGGGGAGTGGCAAGTTCTGGAGCACAAGTCTTCAGTACTATTGCCGGAATGTTATCAGGGCCCATTGCCTTTGCAGTATCCAGTGCCTCCAACCGTTTCTTGATATCACGGGGAGTGAATCGAATTGGCTGGAGACTGGCATCTGAGATGCTGGGGACCACTGGAGGAGGCCGAGATGGATCATCCACTCGGCACGTCTGGCTGAAGACTGCAGCAAATACTTCAGCCTTATCTTTTGCACTGATGTGCTGGACTCCTCCAGCATTGAGGATGAGGATATTTGTGGAGCCTCTCCCTCCAGTGAGTTGTTTAATTGTCCACCACCATTCACACCTGGATGTGGCAGGACTGCAGAGCTTTGATCTGATCCATTGGTTGTGATATCGCTTAGCTCTGTCTATCACTTGCCATTTGGCCCACATGTCACAGGTGGAGAAGGTGGTGAAGAAGGCATATGGCATGCTTGCCTTTATAGGACGGGGCATAGAGTATAAAAGTTGGGGTCTGATGTTGCAGATGTATAGAACGTTGGTTCGGCCGCATCTGGAATACTGCGCCCAGTTCTGGTCGCCACACTACCAGAAGGACGTGGAGGCTTTGGAGAGAGTACAGAGGAGGTTTACCAGGATGTTACCTGGTATGGAGGGGCTTAGTTATGAGGAGAGATTGGGGAAACTGGGGTTGTTCTCCCTGGATAGACGGAGGATGAGGGGAGACTTAATAGAGGTGTATAAAATTATGAAAGGCATAGATAGGGTGAACGGTGGGAAGCTTTTCCCCAGGTCGGTGGTGACGTTCACGAGGGGTCATAGGTTCAAGGTGAAGGGGGGGAGGTTTAACACAGATATCAGAAGGACATATTTTACACAGAGGGTGGTGGGGGCCTGGAATGCGCTGCCAGGCAAGGTGGTGGAGGCGGACACACTGGGGACGTCTAAGACTTATCTAGATAGCCATATGAATGGAGTGGGAATGGAGGGATACAAACGAATGGTCTAGTTTGGACCAGGGAGCGGCGTGGGCTTGGAGGGCCGAAGGGCCTGTTCCTGTGCTGTGTTGTTCTTTGTTCTTTGTTTGTTATGTAGTCCTGTTGGGTAGCTTCACCAGGTTGCCACCTCATTTTTAGGTATGCTTGGTGCTGCTCCTGGCATGCCCTCCTGCACTCATCATTGAACCAGGGTTGATCCCCTGGCTTAATGGTAATGGTTGAGTGAAAGATATACCAGGCCATGAGGTTGCAGATTGTGCTGGAGTTCAGTTCTGCTGCTGATGATGGCCCAAAGCGCCTCATGGATACCCAGTCTTGAGTTGCTAGATTGGTTCAAAGTTTGTGAATGTGTGGAATTCACTAGCACAGAAAGTAGTTGAGGCCAAAACGTTGTCTGATTTCAGGAAGAAATTAGATTTCGCTCTTGGGCGAAAGGGATCGAGGGATATGGGGGGGAAGGAGGGGATCAGGGTATTGAATTTGATGATCAGCCATGATCAGAATGAATGGCAGAGCAGGATCGAAGGGCTGAGTAGAGTTGAGGAATACCAAAAACATTAGAGGGTGTCATATATAGACCCCAAACTGCAGTGGTGATGTTGGGAATGGCATTAAACACAAAATTAGTGATGCATGTGATCAGGGAATATCGGTGATGATGGGTGATTTTAATCTGCACATAGATTGGGTGAATCAAATTAGCCACAATGCCGTAGAGGAGGAATTCCTGGAGTGTATACCAGATGGTTTTCTTGACCAGAATGTGGAGGAACCAACTAGAGAGCAGGCCATGTACATAGAACATAGAACAGTACAGCACAGAACAGGCCCTTCGGCCCACGATGTTGTGCCGAGCTTTATCTGAAACCAAGATCAAGCTATCCCACTCCCTATCATCCTGGTGTGCTCCATGTGCCTATCCAATAACCGCTTAAATGTTCCTCAAGTGTCTGACTCCACTATCACTGCAGGCAGTCCATTCCACACCCCAACCATTCTCTGCGTAAAGAACCTACCTCTGATATCCTTCCTATATCTCCCACCATGAACCCTATAGTTATGCCCCCTTGTAATAGCTCCATCCACCCGAGGAAATAGTCTTTGAACGTTCACTCTATCTATCCCCTTCATCATTTTATAAACCTCTATTAAGTCTCCCCTCAGCCTCCTCCGCTCCAGAGAGAACAGCTCTAGCTCCCTCAACCTTTCCTCATAAGACCTACCCTCCAAACCAGGCAGCATCCTGGTAAATCTCCTCTGCACTCTTTCCAGCGCTTCCACATCCTTCTTCTAGTGAGGTGACCAGAACTGCACACAATATTCCAAATGTGGTCTCACCAAGGTCCTGTACAGTTGCAGCATAACCCCACGGCTCTTAAACTCCAACCCCCTGTTAATAAAAGCTAACACACTATAGGCCTTCTTCACAGCTCTATCCACTTGAGTGGCAACCTTTAGAGATCTGTGGATATGGACCCCAAGATCTCTCTGTTCCTCCACAGTCTTCAGAACCCTACCTTTGACCCTGTAATCCACATTTAAATTAGTCCTACCAAAATGAATCACCTCACATTTATCAGGTGATAAATTTATCAGGTGATAAATTTACCAGTCATTTATATTAGACTGGGTACTGTGTAATGAGAAGGGAATCATTGCCAATCTATCTGTACGACACCCCTTGGAAATGAGTGGCCATAACATGATAGAATTTATCAAGATGGAGGGTGAAGTAGTTGATTCAGAGACTAGGTGCTGAATCTTAATAAAGGAAACTATGAGGATATGAGGCATGAATTGGCCTTGATAGATTGGGGCGAGTTACTGAAAGGGATGACAGTGGATAGACAATGGCAAACATTCAAGGAACGCATGGGGGAACTGCAGCAACTGTTTATTCCTGTCTGGCACAAAAGCAAAATGATTAAGAGGGCCAATCCATGGCTTACAAAGGAAATTAGAGAGAGAATCCGATCTAAGGAAGAAGCATACAGATTGGCCAAGAAAAATAATAGGTCTGAGGATTGGGAGCAGTTTAGAATTCAGCAAAGAAGGACCAAGGGATTGATTAAGAAGGGGAAAATACAGTGCGAAAGTAAGCTTGCAGGGAACATAAAGACTGACACTCAGAGTTTCTATAGATAGGTGAAGAGAAAGAGGTTGGTGAAGACAAATGTAGGTCCTCTACAGACAGAAACGGGGGAATGTATAATAGGGACAAAAAAATGGCCGAGCAACTGAATACATACTTTGGTTCTGTCTTCACAAAACGGAACACAAATCAGATGCCAGAAATGTTGGAGAATGCAAGATTTAGTGAGAGGGAAGAACTGAGGGAGATCAATATTAGTAGAGAAATGGTGCTGGGAAAATTGATGGGATTGAAGGCGGATAAATCCCCAGGGCCTGATAAATATACCACATCGACTGGTTCCCCCTTGTCAACTCTACTAGTTACATCTTCAAAGAATTCCAACAGATTTGTCAAGCATGATTTCCCCTTCGTAACTCCATGCTGACTCTGTCTGATCCTGCCACAGGTTTCTAAATGGCCGAGTGACTGAATACATACATCCCGAGAGGACATAAGGAAGTGGCTCTAGAAATAGTGGATGCATTATGCGGTGGTCATCTTCCAGGATTCTATAGACTCTGGAACAGTCCCTGCAGATTGGAGGGTACCTGATGTCACTCCAATATTCAAAAAGGGAGGTAGAGAGAAAACGGGGAATTATAGACCAGTAAGTTAAACATCGGTAGTGAGGAAAATTCTCGAATCCATTATGAAGGACTTGAAAGCAGATCATTTAGAACATAGAACATAGAACATAGAACATTACAGCGCAGAACAGGCCCTTCGGCCCACGATGTTGCACCGACCAGTTAAAAAAAAACTGTGACCCTCCAACCTAAACCAATTTCTTTTCGTCCATGAACCTATCTACGGATCTCTTAAACGCCCCCAAACTAGGCGCATTTACTACTGATGCTGGCAGGGCATTCCAATCCCTCACCACCCTCTGGGTAAAGAACCTACCCCTGACATCGGTTCTATAACTACCCCCCCTCAATTTAAAGCCATGCCCCCTCGTGCTGGATTTCTCCATCAGAGGAAAAAGGCTATCACTATCCACCCTATCTAAACCTCTAATCATCTTATATGTTTCAATAAGATCCCCTCTTAGCCGCCGCCTTTCCAGCGAAAACAATCCCAAATCCCTCAGCCTCTCCTCATAGGATCTCCCCTCCATACCAGGCAACATCCTGGTAAACCTCCTCTGCACCCTCTCCAAAGCCTCCACATCCTTCCTGTAATGTGGGGACCAGAACTGCACACAGTACTCCAAGTGCGGCCGCACCAGAGTTGTGTACAGTTGCAACATAACGCTACGACTCCTAAATTCAATCCCCCTACCAATAAACGCCAAGACACCATATGCCTTCTTAACAACCTTATCTACTTGATTCCCAACTTTCAGGGATCTATGCACACATACACCTAGATCCCTCTGCTCCTCCACACTATTCAAAGTCCTCCCGTTAGCCCTATACTCAACACATCTGTTATTCCTACCAAAGTGAATTACCTCACACTTCTCCGCATTAAACTCCATCCGCCACCTCTCGGCCCAACTTTGCAACCTGTCTAAGTCTTCCTGCAAACTACGACACCCTTCCTCACTGTCTACCACACCACCGACTTTGGTGTCATCAGCAAATTTGCTAATCCACCCAACTATACCCTCATCCAGATCATTAATAAATATTACAAACAGCAGTGGCCCCAAAACAGATCCCTGAGGTACACCACTTGTAACCGCACTCCATGATGAATATTTACTATCAACCACCACCCTCTGTTTCCTATCCGCTAGCCAATTCCTGATCCAATTTCCTAGATCACCCCCAATCCCATACATCTGCATTTTCTGCAGAAGCCTACCATGGTGAACCTTATCAAACGCCTTACTAAAATCCATATATACCACGTCCACTGCCTTGCCCCCATCCACCTCCTTGGTCACTTTCTCAAAAAACTCAATAAGGTTAGTAAGGCACGACCTACCTGCCACAAAACCATGCTGACTATCACCTATCAATTCATTACTCTCCAAATAACTATAAATCCTATCCCTTATAATTTTTTCCAACATCTTGCCGACAACAGAAGTGAGACTCACCGGTCTATAATTCCCGGGGAAGTCTCTGTTCCCCTTCTTAAACAATGGGACAACATTCGCTAACCTCCAATCTTCTGGTACTATACCAGAGGCCAACGACGACCTGAAGATCAGAGCCAGAGGCTCTGCAATCACTTCTCTTGCCTCCCAGAGAATCCTTGGATAAATCCCATCCGGACCAGGGGATTTATCTATTTTCAGACCCTCCAGAATATCCTGCACATCCTCCTTATCAACTGTAATACTGTCTATTCTACTCCCTTGCAACCCAGTGTCCTCCTCAGCTATATTCATGTCCCCTTGCGTGAACACCGAAGAGAAATATTGGTTCAATGCTTCACCAATCTCCTCCGGTTCCACACATAACTTCCCTCTGCCATCTATAACTGGCCCTAAACTTGCCCTAACCAACCTTCTGTTCTTGACATACCTATAGAACGCCTTAGGATTCTCTTTAACCCTATCCGCCAAAGTCTTCTCATGTCCCCTTTTAGCCCTTCTAAGCTCGCTCTTCAACTCCCTCTTAGCCAATCTAAAGCTTTCTAGTGCACTACCCGAGTGCTCACGTCTCATCCGAACATAAGCCTCCTTTTTCTTTTTAACCAACAAAGAAACTTAGAAATTTAGAAAGCAGCGGCAGGATCAGACAGAGTCAGCATGGATTTATGAAGGGGAAATCATGCTTGACAAATCTGTTGGAATTCTTTGAAGATGTAACTAGTAGAGTTGACAAGGGGGAACCTGTCGATGTGGTATATTTGGACTTTCAGAAAGTGTTTGACAAAGTCAAACGATGATCTTTGCATCGTCGATGGAGACGGGAGAGGTTCCGGAGGATTGGAGGATTGCGGATGTGGTCCCTATATTCAAGAAAGGGAACAGGGACAGCCCGGGAAATTACCGACCGGTGAGTCTAACCTCAGTGGTTGGTAAGTTGATGGAGAGGATCCTGAGAGACAGGATTTATGATCATCTAGAGAAGTTTAGTATGATCAAAAGTAGTCAGCACGGCTTTGTCAGGGGCAGGTCGTGCCTTACGAGCCTGGTTGAGTTCTTTGAAAATGTGACCAAGCACATTGACGAAGGAAGAGCGGTGGATGTGGTCTATATGGACTTCAGCAAAGCGTTCGATAAGGTCCCCCATGCAAGACTTCTTGAGAAAGTGAGAGGGCATGGGATCCAAGGGGCTGTTGCCTTGTGGATCCAGAACTGGCTTGCCTGCAGAAGGCAGAGAGTGGCTGTGGAGGGGTCTTTCTCTGCATGGAGGTCAGTGACCAGTGGAGTGCCCCAGGGATCTGTTCTGGGACCCTTGCTGTTTGTCATTTTCATAAATGACCTGGATGAGGAAGTGGAGGGATGGGTTGGTAAGTTTGCTGACGACACCAAGGTAGGTGGTGTTGTGGATAGTTTGGAGGGATGTCAGAAGTTGCAGCGAGACATAGATAGAATGCAAGACTGGGCAGAGAAGTGGCAGATGGACTTCAACCCGGATAAGTGTGTAGTGATCCATTTTGGCAGATCCAATGGGATGGAGCAGCAGTATAAAATGAAGGGTACCATTCTTAGCAGTGTAGAGGATCAGAAGGACCTTGGGGTCCGGGTCCATAGGACTCTTAAATCGGCCTCGCAGGTGGAGGATGCGGTCAAGAAGGCGTATGGCGTACTAGCCTTCATTAATCGAGGGATTGAGTTTAGGAGTCGGGAGATAATGCTGCAGCTTTATAGGACCCTGGTTAGACCCCACTTGGAGTACTGCGCGCAGTTCTGGTCACCTCATTACAGGAAAGATGTTGAAGCCATTGAAAGGGTGCAGAGGAGATTTACAAGGATGTTGCCTGGATTGGGGGGCATGCCTTATGAGGATAGGTTGAGGGAGCTTGGTCTCTTCTCCCTGGAGAGACGAAGGATGAGAGGTGACCTGATAGAGGTTTACAAGATGTTGAGGGGTCTGGATAGGGTGGACTCTCAGAGGCTATTTCCAAGGGCTGAAATGGTTGCTACGAGAGGACACAGGTTTAAGGTGCTGGGGGGTAGGTACAGGGGGGATGTCAGGGGTAAGTTTTTCACTCAGAGGGTGGTGGGTGAGTGGAATCGGCTGACGTCGGTGGTGGTGGAGGCAAACTCGTTGGGGTCTTTTAAGAGACTTCTGGATGAGTACATGGGATTTAATGGGATTGAGGGCTATAGATAGGCCTAGAGGTGGGGATGTGATCGGCGCAACTTGTGGGCCGAAGGGCCTGTTTGTGCTGTGACTTTCTATGTTCTATGTTCTAAGTCCCGCATAAGAGATTATCGTGCAAGATTAAAGCACATGGGATTGGGGGAAGTGTATTGAGATGGATAGAAAACTGGTTGGCAGAGAGGAAACAAAGAGTAGGAATTAATGGGTGCTTTTCAAATTGGCAGGCAGTAACTAGTGGGGTGCCACAGGGATCGGTGCTGGGACCCCAGTTATTCACAATATATATTAATGATTTGGATGAGGGAACAAAATGTGACATCTCAAAGTTTGCAGATGATACCAAGTTGGGTGGGAGGATGAACTGTGACAAGGATGCAGAGAACAAAGAACAAAGAACAAAGAACAATACAGCACAGGAAACAGGCCCTTCAGCCCTCCAAGCCTGTGCCGCTCCTTGGTCCAACTTGACCAATCGTTTGTATCCCTCCATTCCCAGGCTGCTCATGTGACTATCCAGGTAAGTCTTAAACGATGTCAGCGTGCCTGCCTCCACCACCCTACTTGGCAGCGCATTCCAGGCCCCCACCACCCTCTGTGTAAAAAACATCCCTCTGTTTAAGAAAGGGAATAGAAATGACCCTGGTAATTATAGACCGGTTAGTCTTACTGAGGTGGTTGGTAAATTGATGGAAAAGGTCCTTAGGGATGGGATTTACGACCATTTAGAAAGATGCGGATTAATCCGGGATAGTCAGCACGGATTCGTGAAGGGCAAGTCGTGCCTCACAAATTTGATTGAATTTTGAGGAGGTAACTAAGTGTGTTGATGAAGGTAGGGCAGTTGATGTCATATACATGGATTTTAGTAAGGCGTTTGATAAGGTCCCCCATGGTCGTCTTATGATGAAAGTAAGGAGGTGTGGGATAGAGGGAAAGTTGGCCGATTGGATAGGTAACTGGCTGTCTGATCGAAGACAGAGGGTGGTGGTGGATGAAAAATTTTCGGACTGGAGGCAGGTTGCTAGCGGAGTGCCACAGGGATCAGTGCTTGGTCCTCTGCTCTTTGTGATTTTTATTAATGACTTAGAGGAGGGGGCTGAAGGGTGGATCAGTAAATTTGCTGATGACACCAAGATTGGTGGAGTAGTGGATGAGGTGGAGGGCTGTTGTAGGCTGCAAAGAGACATAGATAGGATGCAAAGCTGGGCTGAAAAATGGCAAATGGAGTTTAACCCTGATAAATGTGAGGTGATTCATTTTGGTAGGACTAATTTAAATGTGGATTACAGGGTCAAAGGTAGGGTTCTGAAGACTGTGGAGGAACAGAGAGATCTTGGGGTCCATATCCACAGATCTCTAAAGAACATAAGAAATAGGAGCAGGAGTAGGCCATCTAGCCCCTCGAGCCTGCCCCGCCATTCAATAAGATCATGGCTGATCTGACGTGGATCAGTACCACTTACCCGCCTGATCCCCATAACCCTTAATACCCTTACCGATCAGGAATCCATCCATCCGCGCTTTAAACATCTTCAGCGAGGTAGCCTCCACCACCTCAGTGGGCAGAGAATTCCAGAGATTCACCACCCTCTGGGAGAAGAAGTTCCTCCTCAACTCTGTCTTAAACCGACCCCCCTTTATTTTGAGGCTGTGTCCTCTAGTTTTAACTTCCTTACTAAGTGGAAAGAATCTCTCCGCCTCCACCCTATCCAGCCCCCGCATTATCTTATAAGTCTCCATAAGATCCCCCCTCATCCTTCTAAACTCCAACGAGTACAAACCCAATCTCCTCAGCCTCTCCTCATAATCCAAACCCCTCATCTCCGGTATCAACCTGGTGAACCTTCTCTGCACTCCCTCCAATGCCAATATATCCTTCCTCATATAAGGGGACCAATACTGCACACAGTATTCCAGCTTCGGCCTCACCAATGCCCTGTACAGGTGCATCAAGACATCCCTGCTTTTATATTCTATCCCCCTTGCAATATAGGCCAACATCCCATTTGCCTTCTTGATCACCTGTTGTACCTGCAGACTGGGCTTTTGCGTCTCATGCACAAGGACCCCCAGGTCCCTTTGCACGGTAGCATGTTTTAATTTGTTTCCATTGAGATAGTAATCCCATTTGTTATTATTTCCTCCAAAGTGTATAACCTCGCATTTCTCAACGTTATACTCCATTTGCCATATCCTCGCCCACTCACTCAGCCTGTCCAAATCTCTCTGCAGATCTTCTCCGTCCTCCACACGATTCAGTTTTCCACTTATTTTTGTGTCGTCTGCAAACTTCGTTACCCAACACTCCGTCCCCTCCTCCAGATCATCTATATAAATGGTAAACAGTTGTGGCCCGAGTACCGATCCCTGCGGCACGCCACTAGTTACCTTCCTCCAACCGGAAAAACACCCATTTATTCCGACTCTTTGCTTCCTGTCGGATAGCCAGTCCCCAATCCACTTTAACACACTACCCCCAACTCCGTGTGCCCTAATCTTCTTCAGCAGCCTTTTATGGGGCACCTTATCAAACGCCTTTTGGAAATCCAAAAACACCGCATCCACCGGTTCTCCTCCATCAACCGCCCTAGTCACATCTTCATAAAAATCCAACATGTTCGTCAAGCACGACTTTCCCCTCATGAATCCATGCTGCGCCTGATTGAGCGAACCATTTCTATCCAGATGCCCTGCTATCTCCTCTTTAATAATGGATTCCAGCATTTTCCCTACTACAGACGTTAAGCTGACCGGCCTATAGTTACCCGCCTTTTGTCTCCTTCCTTTTTTAAACAGCGGCGTAACATTAGCCGTTTTCCAATCAACCGGCACTACCCCAGAATGCAACGAGTTTTGATAAATAATCACTAACGCATCCACTATTACCTCTGACATTTCTTTCAATACCCTGGGATGCATTCCATACGGACCCGGGGACTTGTCCACCTTCAGTCCCATTAGTCTACCCAGCACTGCCTCTCTGGTAACATTAATCGTATTAAGTATTTCTCCTGCTGCCAACCCTCTATCGTTAATATTTGGCAAACTATTTGTGTCCTCCACCGTGAAGACCGACACAAAAAACTTATTTAAAGACTCAGCCATATCCTCATTTCCCACTATTAACTCCCCCCTCTCGTCCTCCAAGGGTCCAACATTCACTCTAGCCACTCTATTCCTTTTTATATATTTATAAAAACTTTTACTCTCATTTTTTATATTAATTGCTAGCCTAGCTTCATAGTCTATCCTTCCTTTCTTTATCGCTTTCTTAGTCTCTCTTTGTTTTTTCTTAAATTTTTCCCAATCACTTGTTTCTCCACTATTTTTGGCCACTCTGTACGCAGCTGTTTTTATTTTAATACTCTCCTTTATTTCCTTCGTTATCCACGGCTGGTTCTCCCTTTTCTTACAATCCTTGTTTTTTGCTGGAATATATTTTTGCTGAGAACTGAAAAGGATCTCCTTAAAAATCCTCCACTGTTCCTCAGCTATCCTACCTGCCAGCCTGCTCTCCCAGTCTACCTTAGCCAATTCATCCCTCATCCTATCATATTTCCCTCTGTTCAAACAGCTCAAGTGGATAGAGCTGTGAAGAAGGCCTATAGTGTGTTAGCTTTTATTAACAGGGGGTTGGAGTTTAAGAGCCATGGGGTTATGCTGCAACTGTACAGGACCTTGGTGAGACCACATTTGGAATATTGTGTGCAGTTCTGGTCACCTCACTATAAGAAGGATGTGGAAGCGCTGGAAAGAGTGCAGAGGAGATTTACCAGGATGCTGCCTGGTTTGGAGGGTAGGTCTTATGAGGAAAGGTTGAGGGAGCTAGGGCTGTTCTCTCTGGAGCGGAGGAGGCTGAGGGGAGACTTAATCGAGGTTTATAAAATGATGAAGGGGATAGATAGAGTGAACGTTCAAAGACTATTTCCTCGGGTGTATGGAGCTATTACAAGGGGGCATAACGATTGGGTTCATGGTGGGAGATATAGGAAGGATATCAGAGGTAGGTTCTTTACGCAGAGAGTGGTTGGGGTGTGGAATGGACTGCCTGCAGTGATAGTGGAGTCAGACACTTTAGGAACATTTAAGCGGTTATTGGATAGGCACATGGAGCACACCAGGATGATAGGGAGTGGGATAGCTTGATCTTGGTTTCAGATAAAGCTCGGCACAACATCGTGGGCCGAAGGGCCTGTTCTGTGCTGTACTGTTCTATGTTCTAGTATCTGAGTTATACTTCGCCCCTCTCACCTTGAGCCCGTGACCCCTCGTGATCGTCACTTCTGATCTGGAAAAAGCTTCCCACCGTTCACCCTATCTATCCCCTTCATAATCTTGTACACCTCTATTAGATCTCCCCTCATTCTCCGTCTTTCCAGGGAGAACAACCCCAGTTTAGCCAACCTCTCCTCATAGCTAAGACCCTCCATACCAGGCAACATCCTGGTAAACCTTCTCTGCACTCTCTCTAACGCCTCCACGTCCTTCTGGTAGTGCGGCGACCAGAACTGGACGCAGTACTCCAAATGTAGCCTAACCAGCGTTCTATACAGCTGCATCATCAGACTCCAGCTTTTATACTCTATACCCCGTCCTATAAAGGCAAGCATACCATATGCCTTCTTCACCACCTTCTCCACCTGTGTTGCCACCTTCAAGGTTTTGTGGACTTGCACACCGAGGTCCCTCTCTGTTTCTATACTCTTGATGACTCTGCCATTTATTATATAACTCCTCCCTACATTAGTTCTTCCAAAATGCATCACTTCACATTTATCTGGATTAAATTCCATCTGCCAGCTCTCCGCCCAACTTTCCAGCCTATCTATATCCTGCTGTATTGCCCGACAATGTTCATCGCTATCCGCAAGTCCAGCCATCTTCGTGTTATCCGCAAACTTGCTGATAACACCAGTTACACCTTCTTCCAAATTATTTCTATATATCACAAATAGCAGAGGTCCCAGTACAGAGCCCTGCGGAACACCACTGGTCACAGACCTCCAGCCGGAAAAAGACCCTTCGACTGTTACCCTCTGTCTCCTATGGCCAAGCCAGTTCTCCACCCATCCAGCCACTTCTCCTTGTATCCCATGAAGCTTAACCTTCTTAACCACCCTGCCATGAGGGACTTTGTCAAATGCCTTACTGACATCCATATAGAGAACATCCACGGCCCTTCCTTCGTCAACTGTTTTTGTCACTTCCTCAAAAAAACTCCAACAAATTTGTAAGGCACGACCTCCCTCTTAACAAACCATGCTGTCTGTCACTCATGAGATTGTTCCGTTCTGAATGAGATCCTTCAGCATGATCTGGACAGGTTGGGTGAGTGGGCAAATCAATGGCAGATGCAGTATAATTTGGATAAATGTGAGGTTATTCACTTTGGAAGCAAAAACAAGGAGGCAGATTACTACCCGAATGGGTGTAAATTGGGAGAGGGGAGTGTGCAGAGGGACCTGGGTGTCCTTGTACCCCAGTCGCTGAAGGTAAGCATGCAGGTGCAGCAGGCGGTAAAGAAGGCAAATGGTATGTTGGGCTTCATTGCGAGAGGTTTCGAGTACAGGAGCAGGGATGTGTTGTTGCAACTATACAGGGCCTTGGTGAGGCCACACCGAGAGTGTTGTGTGCAGTTTTGGTCTCCTTTTAGAAATATAGAAACAGAGAAAACTTAAAAAAGGAGGTAGACAAAAGGCAGGTAACGATAGGCTGGTTAGCTTACTTCTGTAGAAACATAGAAACATAGAAAAACTACAGCACAAAACAGGCCCTTCGGCCCCACAAGTTGTACTGAACATATCCTACCTTTTAGGCCTACCGATAACACTCCATCCTATTAAGTCCCATGTACTCATCCAGGAGTCTCTTAAAAGACCCTATTGAGTTTGCCTCCACCACCACTGACGGCAGCTGATTCCACTCGCCCACCACCCTCTGTGTGAAAAACTTCCCCCTAACATTTCCCCTGTACCTACCCCCCAGCACCCTAAACCTGTGTCCTCTCGTAGCAGCCATTTCCACCCTGGGAAATAGCCTCTGAGAGTCCACCCGATCTATGCCTCTCAACATCTTATACACCTCTATTAGGTCTCCTCTCATCCTACGTCTCTCCAAGGCGAAAAGACCAAGCTCCCTCAGCCTATCCTCATAAGGCATGCCACTCAATCCAGGCAACATCCTTGTAAATCTCCTCTGCACCCTTTCAATCTTTTCCACATCTTTCCTGGAATGAGGTGACCAGAACTGAGCACAGTACTCCAAGTGGGTTCTGACGGGGTCTTATATAGCTGCATCATTATCCCCGGACTCCTAAACTCAATCCCTCGATTGATAAAGGCCAGCATACCATACGCTTTCTTAACCACCTCCTCCACCTGCGGGGCCGATTTCAGAATCCTATGGACCTGGACCCCAAGGTCCTTCTGATCCTCTACCGTACTAAGAGTCTTGCCCTTTATATTGTACTCCTTCATCCCATTTGACCTGCCAAAATGGACCACAATGCATTTATCTGGGTTGAAGTCCATCTGCCACTTCTCCGCCCAGTCTTGCATCCTATCTATGTCCCTCTGTAACTTCTGACACCCCTCCAGACTATCCACAACCCCACCAACCTTCGTGTCGTCGGCAAACTTACCAACCCATCCCTCCACTTCCTCATCCAGGACATTTATGAAAATGACAAACAGCAAGGGTCCCAGAACAGATCCCTGGGGCACATCACTGGTGAGCGACCTCCATTTAGAAAAAGACCCATCTATACACACTCTCTGCCTCCTTTGGGCAAGCCAGTTCTGGATCCACAGGGCAGCAGCCCCTTGGATCCCATGCCCTCTCACTTTTTCGAGAAGCCTTGCATGGGGGACCTTATCGAACACCTTGCTAAAATCCATATAAACCACATCTACCGCTTTCCCTTCGTCAATGTGTTTCGTCACATTTTCGAAGAACTCCACCAGGCTCGTAAGACACGATTTGCCTTTGACAAAGCCATGCTGAGTATTCTTGAGCATACTAAATCTCCCTAAATGCTCATAAATCTTATCCCTCAGGATATTCTCCATCAGCTTACCAACCACTGAGGTTAGACTCACCTGTCGGTAATTTCCTGAACTATCCCTATTCCACTTCTTGAAAATAGGAACCACATCCGCAATCCTCCAATCCTCCGGCACCTCCCTCGTCTCCATCGACGACGCAAAGATCATCGCCAGAGGCTCTGCAATCTCTTTCCTCGTCTCCCACAGTAACCTGGGGTACATCCCATCCGGACCCGGCGACTTATCTATCTTGATGCCATTCAAAGATTCCAGCACAACCTCTTTGTTAAAGTCCACATACTCAATCTTTTCAGTCCACCGCACGCCCACAGTACATCCACCCAGGTCCTTTTCCTCTGTGAAAACCGAGGCAAAATACTCATTAAGCACCTCTGCCATTTCTAATGGTTCCGTACTGATTTTCCCGCCTTCACCTTTTATAGGCCCTATTCCTTCACGCCTCATCCTTTTACTCTTCACATATTTATAGAACGCCTTAGGGTTTTCCTTAATTCTACTTGCCAAGGCCTTTTCGTGACCCCTTCTGGCTCTCCTAATTTCCTTTTTTAGTCCCTTCCTATAAGCCGTATACTCATCAAGATCCCTACCTTCACCAAGCTCTCTGAACCTTTTGTATGCTTTCCTTTTCTTTTCCACTAGGTCCCGCACAGCTTTCGTGCACCACGGTTCCTTTAACCTACCAACTCCTCCCTGTCTGCTCGGAACGTTGTCCTGTAGAACCCTAGACAGACATTCCCTGAAAAACTGCCACCTCTCTTCAGTAGATTTCCCCGAGAATACCTCCTTCCAATTTACTCCTCTAATTTGCTGCCTTATGTCTTCATATTTCCCCTTACTCCATATAAACGCTTTCCGAGCTTGCCTGATCCTCTCTTTTTCCAATGCAAGCCTAAAGGAGATAGAGTTATGATCGCTATCCCCAAGATGCTCTCCCACTGAGAGATCTGACACCTGTCCAAGTATCAGTATCAGGTCAAGTACAGCCTCTCCTCTTGTAGGCTTGTCCACATGTTGTGTCAGGAAACCCTCCTGAACATCCCTAACGAACTCCTCCCCATCCAATCCCCTTACCCTAGGGATATTCCAATCTATGTTTGGGAAATTAAAGTCTCCCATTACAACAACTCTGCTATTATTGCAACTCTCCAGGATCTGTTTCCCTATCCGCTCCTCCACCTCCCTGTTACTATTGGGCAGCCGATAGAAAACTCCCAGCAAAGTGACCTGCCCCTTCCCACTCCGAACCTCCACCCAGAGACTCGATGGACAATCCCTCCACAGCATACCCCTTCTCTACAGCTGTGACACTATCCCCGATCAGCAGTGCCACTCCACCCCCTCTCTT
Source organism: Mustelus asterias (assembly GCF_964213995.1). Classification (NCBI taxonomy): domain Eukaryota; kingdom Metazoa; phylum Chordata; class Chondrichthyes; order Carcharhiniformes; family Triakidae; genus Mustelus; species Mustelus asterias. The sequence continues at coordinate 174,316 of NC_135805.1, read as the reverse complement.
GCCTCCCTCCCTCTCCTTCCTGAAACATCTGAATCCCGGGACCTGGAGTATCCAGTCCTGTCCCTGAGACATCCAAGTCTCCGTAATGGCCACCACATCACACTTCCAGGCATCGATCCACGCTCTGAGCTCATCCCCTTTATTCACTATACTCCTGGCATTAAAGTAAACACATTTCAATCCTTTGGTCTGAGCTCCCCCCTTCTCTATCCCCCGTCCATCCTCCCTCTTGCACCGTCTATAACCCGCTCTGTTTGTGAGCTAACTTCCTCGCTCCCAGTCACCTCGTCTTGATCCCCTCCCCCCAACCTATCTAGTTTAAACTCTCCCCAGTAGCCTTAGCCAACCTTCCCGCCAGGATATTGGTCCCCCTGGGATTCAAGTGCCAATCGTTTTTTGTGTACAGGTCACACCTGCCCCTAAAGAGGTCCCAATGGTCCAGGAACCTGAATCCCTGCCCCCTGCACCAGTTCCTCAGCCACACATCCATCCTACACCTCACTCCATTCCTGCCCTCACCCTCCCGTGGCACAGGCAGCAATCCTGAGATTACTACCTTTGCTTTCCTCCTTCTCAGCTGTCTCCCTAATTCCCTATACTCTCTTTTCATGACCCCTTCCCCCTTCCTTCCCACATCAGCGGTACCAATATGTACCGCTACCTCTGGCTCCTCTCCCTCCCACCTCAGGATTTCTGGGAGTCGACCAGCGACATCTTGGATCCCGGCCCCAGGGAGGCAGACCACCATCCGAGACTCCCGCCTACCTCCGCAAAAACGCCTGTCCGACCCCCTTACTGTCGAGTCCCCGATTAACACTGCCTTCCTCCTCTTTTCCTTAGCCCTCTGGGTTACAGGGCCGGACTCCACTCCGGCGGCATGGTAGCACAGTGGTTAGCACTGCTGCTTCACAGCTCCAGGGACCCGGGTTCTATTCCCGGCTTGGGTCACTGTCTGTGTGGAGTTTGCACATTCTCTCCGTGTCTGCGTGGGTTTCCCCCGGGTGCTCCGGTTTCCTCCCACAGTCCAAAGATGTGCGGGTTAGGTTGATTGGCCATGCTAAAAATTGCCCTTAGTGTCCTGAGATGCGTAGGTTAGAGGGATTAGAACATAGAACATAGAACATAGAACAGTACAGCACAGAACAGGCCCTTCGGCCCCACGATGTTGTGCCGAGCTTTATCTGAAACCAAGATCAAGCTATCCCACTCCCTATCATCCTGGTGTGCTCCATGTGCCTATCCAATAACCGCTTAAATGTTTCTAAAGTGTCTGACTCCACTATCACTGCAGGCAGTCCATTCCACACCCCAACCACTCTCTGCGTAAAGAACCTACCTCTGATATCCGTCCTGTATCTCCCACCACGAACCCTATAGTTATGCCCCCTTGTAATAGCTCCATCCACCCGAGGAAATAGTCTTTGAACGTTCACTCTATCTATCCCCTTCATCATTTTATACACCTCTATTAAGTCTCCCCTCAGCCTCCTCCGCTCCAGAGAGAACAGCCCTAGCTCCCTCAATCTTTCCTCATATGACCTACCCTCCAAACCAGGCAGCATCCTGGTAAATCTCCTCTGCACTCTTTCCAGCGCTTCCACATCCTTCTTATAGTGAGGTGACCAGAACTGCACACAATATTCCAAATGCGGTCTCACCAAGGTCCTGTACAGTTGCAGCATAACCCCACGGCTCTTAAACTCCAACCCCCTGTTAATAAAAGCTAACACACTACAGGCCTTCTTCACAGCTCTATCCACTTGAGTGGCAACCTTTAGAGATCTGTGGATATTAGTGGGTAAATATGTAGGGATATGGGGGTGGGGCCTGGGTGGGATTGTGGTCAGTGCAGACTCGATGGGCCGAATGGCCTCTTTCTGTGCTGTAGGGTTTCTATGATTCTTTGTATGATTTCTACACGGAGGAAGGATGTTTTCTGAGGAAGGATGTTCTTGCTCTCGAGGGAGTGCAGCGAAGGTTTACCAGGCTGATTCCGGGGAAGGCGGGACTGATGTATGAGGAGAGATTGACGAGGTTAGGATTATTTTTGCTGGAGTTCAGATGAATGAGGGGGGTTCTCAGAGAGGCTTATAAAATTCTAACAGGATTAGACAGGGTAGATGTAGGGAGGATGTTCCCGATGGTGGGGGAGTCCAGAACCAGGGGTCACAGTCTGAGGATTCAGGATAGATTATTTAGGACGGAGGTGAGGAGACATTTCTTCACCCAGAGAGTGCTGAGCCTGTGGAATTCATTACCACAGGAAGTAGTTGATGTCAAAACATTGAATGTATTCAAGAGGTGGCTGGATATAGCACTTGGAGCGAATGGGATCAAAGGTTATGGGGAGAAAGCAGGATTAGGCTATTGAGTTGGATGATCAGCCATGATTGTGATGAATGGTGGAGCAGGCTCGAAGGGCCGAATGGCCTCCTCCTGCTCCTATGTTTCTATTCTATGAATGGCTTCCACCTGCTACAATTTTCTCTAGGTTACGGGGATTGGACCTGGGTGGGACGCTCTGTCAGGGAGTCAGTGCTGACTCAATGGGCCAAATGGCCTCCTTTTGCACTGTCGGGATTCTATGTACTTCCTCACCACCCCCCCCACCGCACCCCCCCCCACCCCCCCACCCCCACCACCCCCCCCCCCCCCCCCCCCCCCCCGCCTCCAATCAATCGACTTTAAACAGCACGAACAACCTTCCACAAGGACTCCAGGCCCTTTCCTGTTAAGGAGTATACCAGTTTCTTGTACAGGTTTCACCTGCCTCTCCAAGGAGAAAAGACCTCGCTCTCTCAACCTATCCTCATAAGGCATACCACTTAATCCCGGCAACATCCTTGTAAATCTCCTCTGCACCCGTTCTATGGCTTCCACATCCTTCCTGTAATGAGGCGACCAGAACTGGGCACAGTAGAACCATAGAAAATTACAGCTCAGAAACAGGCCTTTTGGCCCTTCTTGTCTGTGCCGAACCATTTTTTGCCGAGTCCCACTGACCTGCACTTGGACCATATCCCTCCACACCCCTCTCATCCATGAACCCGTCCAAGTTTTTCTTAAATGTTAAAAGTGACCCCGCATTTACCACTTTATCCGGCAGCTCATTCCACACTCCCACCACTCTCTACGTGAAGAAGCCCCCCCTAATATTCCCTTTAAACTTTTCTCCTTTCACCCTTAACCCATGCCCTCTGGTTTTTTTCTCCCCTAGCCTCAGCGGAAAAAGCCTGCTTGCATTCACTCTATCTATACCCATCAAAATCTTATACACCTCTATCAAATCTCCCCTCAATCTTCTACGCTCCAGGGAATAAAGTCCCAACCTATTCAATCTCTCTCTGTAACTCAGCTTCTCAAGTCCCGGCAACATCCTTGTGAACCTTCTCTGCACTCTTTCAATCTTATTTACATCCTTCCTGTAACTGGGTGACAAAACTGTACACAATACTCCAAATTCGGCCTCACAAATGCCTTATATAACCGTGTAAGAAGTTTAACAACACCAGGTTAAAGTCCAACAAGTTTATTTGGTAGCAAAAGCTCCCAAAAGTGTGGCTTTTGCTACCAAATAAACCTGTTGGACTTTAACCTGGTGTTGTTAAACATCTCACTGTGTTTACCCCAGTCCAACGCCGGCATCTCCACATCATTATATAACCTTACCATAACACTCCAACTTTTATACTCGATACTCCGATTTATAAAGGCCAATGTACCAAAGGCACTCTTTACGACCCTCTCCACCTGTGACGTCACTTTTAGGGAATTCTGTACCTGTATTCCCAGATCCCTCTGTTCAACTGCACTCTGCAGAGTCCTACCATTTACCCTGTACGTTCTTCTTTGGTTTGTCCTTCCAAAGTGCAAAATCGCACACTTGTCTGCGTTAAATTCCATTTGCCATTTTTCAGCCCATTTTTCTAGTTGGTCCAAATCCCTCTGCAAGCTTTGAAAACCTTCCTCACTGTCCACTACACCTCCAATCTTTGTATCATCAGCAAACTTGCTGATCCAATTTACCACATTATCATCCAGATCATTGATATAGATGACAAACAACAATGGACCCAACACCGATCCCTGCGGCACACCACTAGTCACAGGCCTCCACTCAGAGAAGCAATCCTCCACAACCACTCTCTGGCTTCTTCCATTGAGCCAGTGTCTAATCCAATTTACTACCTCCCTATGTATACCTAGCGACTGAACCTTCCGAACTAACCTCCCATGAGGGACCTTGTCAAAGGCCTTGCTGAAATCCAGGTAGACAACATCCACAGCCTTCCCTTCATCCACTTTCCTGGTAACCTCCTCGAAAAACTCTAATAGATTGGTCAAACATGACCTACCACGCACAAAGCCATGTTGACTCTCCCTAATAAGTCTCTGTCTATCCAAATATTTGTAGATCCTATCCCTTATCACATCTTCCAATAACTTGCCCACCACCGACGTCAAACTTACTGGCCGATAATTTCCCAGATTTCTTTTGGAACCTTTTTTAAACAACGGAACAACATGAGCCACCCTCCAATCATCCGGCACCTCCCCCGTGAATACTGACATTTTAAATATGTCTGCCAGGGCCCCTGCAAGTTCAACACTAGCTTCCCTCAAGGCCCGTGGGAATATCCTGTCCGGTCCTGGGGATTTATCCACTCTGATTTGCCTCAAGACAGCGAGCACCTCCTCCCCTTTAATCTGTAAAGGTTCCATGACCTCCCTACCAGTTTGCCCTATTTCCGTAGACTCCATGCCCGTTTCCTCAGTCAATACGGATGCAAAAAAACCATTCAGTATCTCCCCCATCTCTTTTGGTTCCATACACAGTCTACCACTCTGGTCTTCAAGAGGACCAATTTTATCCCTCACTATCCTTTTGCTCCTAACATACCTATAGAAGCTCTTTGGATTTTCCTTCACTCTGTCTGCCAAAGCAACCTCATGTCTTCTTTTAGCCCTCCTGATTTCCCTCTTAAGTAGCTTCTTGCACTTTTTATACTCCTCGAGCATCTGATCTGTTCCTTGCTGCCTGTACATTTCATACAACTCTCCCTTCCTCTTAATCAGTGTTACAATCTCCCTCGGGAACCAAGGTTCCTTATTCCGATTTACTTTGCCTTTAATCCTGACAGGAACATACAAACTCTGCACTCTCAAAATTTCTCCTTTGAAGGCCTCCCACTTTCCATTTACATCCTTACCAGAGAACAGCCTGTGCCAATCCACACTTCCCAGATCCCTTCTCATTTCATCAAATTTGGCCTTTTTCCAGTTCCCCAAGGTGGGGTCTGACCAGGGTCCTATACAGCTGCAGCATTATCTCCCGATTTCTAAACTCAATTCCTCTATTGACCTTAGAATCTTAGAAACCCTACAGCACAGAAAGAGGCCATTCGGCCCATCGAGTCTGCACCAACCACAATCCCACCCAGGCCCTACCCCCATATCCCTCGATATTTACCCACTAATCCCTCTAACCTACGCATCTCAGGACACTAAGGGAAATTTTTTAGCATGGCCAATCAACCTAACCCGCACATCTTTGGGACTCTGGGAAGAAACCGGAGCACCCGGGGGAAACCCACGCAGACACGAGGAGAATGTGTAAACTCCACACAGGCAGTGACCCGAGCCGGGAATAGAACCCAGGTCCCTGGAGCTGTGAAGCAGCAGTGCTAACCACTGTGCTACCGTGCCCGCCCTTGATGAAGGCCAGTATTCCATACACCTTCTTAACCACAGCCTCTACCTGCGACGCCGCTTTGAGCGTCCTATGAACCCCAAGATCCCTCTGATCTTCCACACTGCCAAGCGTCTTATCCTTAATATTATATTCTTTCATCCTATTCGACCTGCCAAAATGAACCACCACACACTTATCTGGGTTGAAGTCCATCTGCCACTTCTCCGCCCAGTCTTGCATCTTATCTATGTCTCGTTGCAACTGCTGACATCCCTCCACACTATCCACAACACCTCCAACTTACACTCCATTGGTGTTAAACTAAAGGCCTGAGATCACCATTGAATCCCGAGAGTGCAGAAAGGAGTCATGTTGCCTGTCCAGAGGACATTTAAAAGACATTTAAAATTTTTAAGCTGTGGGTGTTGATTTTTGATTTTAGCCATCCCGTCTATAAAGAACACATTACAGCACAGGGACAGTCCCTTCGGCCCATTACAGCACAGGAACAGGCCCTTTGGCCCATTACAGCACAGGGACAGTCCCTTCGGCCCATTACAGCACAGGAACAGGCCCTTCGGCCCATTACAGCACAGGAACAGCGCTTCAGCCCATTACAGCACAGGAACAGGCCCTTCGGCCCATTACAGCACAGGAACAGGCCCTTCGGCCCATTACAGCACAGGAACAGGCCCTTTGGCCCATTACAGCACAGGAACAGGCCCTTTGGCCCATTACAGCACGGGAATGGGCCCTTCAGCCGAGAACAGCACAGGAAAGGCCCTTTGCCCCATTACAGCACGGGAACAGGCTCTTCAGCCCATTACAGCACAGGAACAGTCCCTTTGGCCCATTACAGCACAGGAACAAGACCTTCGGCCCATTACAGCACAGGAACAGTCCCTTCGGCCCATTACAGCACAGGAACAGTCCCTTTGGCCCATTACAGCACAGGAACAAGACCTTCAGCCCATTACAGCACAGGAACAGGCCCTTCGGCCCATTACAGCACAGGAACAGTCCCTTTGGCCCATTACAGCACAGGAACAAGACCTTCGGCCCATTACAGCACAGGAACAGGCCCTTCGGCCCATTACAGCACAGGAACAGGCCCTTCAGCCCGTTACAGCACAGGAACAGGCCCTTTGGCCCATTACAGCACAGGAACAGGCACTTCGGCCCATTACAGCACAGGAACAGGCCCTTCGGCCCGTTACAGCACAGGAACAGGCCCTTCGGGCCATTCCAGCACAGGAACCGGCCCTTTGGTGCATTACAGCACAGGAACAGGCCCTTTGGCCCATTACAGCACAGGAACAGGCCCTTTGGCCCATTACAGCACAGGTACAGGCCCTTTGGCCCAGTACAGCACAGGAACAGTGTGGTGAACCACTGTTACTACATGATTGTGGCCCATTACAGCACAGGAACAGGCCCTTTGGCCCATTACAGCACAGGAACAGGTTCATCGGCCCATTACAGCACAGGAAGAGGCTCTTCAGCCCATTACAGCACAGGAACAGGCCCTTTGGCCCATTACAGCACAGGAACAGGTTCATCGGCCCATTACAGCACAGGAAGAGGCTCTTCAGCCCATTACAGCACAGGAACAAGCCCTTCATCCCATTACAGCACAGGAACAGGCCATTTGGCCTGTCACAGCACAGGAACAAGACCTTCGACCTGTTACAGCACAGGAACAGGCCCTTTGGCCCATTACAGCACAGGAACAGGCCCTTCGGTGTATTACAGGACAGGAACAGGCTCTTTGGCTCATTACAGCACAGGAACAGGCCCTTCAGTCCATTACAGCACAGGAACAGGTCCTTCGTCCCATCACAGCACAGGAACAGGTTCTTCAGCTCATTACAGCACAGGAATAGGCATTTTGGCCCATTACAGCAGAGGAAAAGTCCTGCAGCCCATTATAGCACAAGAACAGGCTCTACGGCCCATTACAATGCAGGAATAGGCTCTTCGGCCCATTACAGCACAGGAACAGGCCCTTTGGCCCATTACAGCACAGGAACAGCGCTTCAGCCCATTACAGCACAGGAACAGGCCCTTCGGTCCATTACAGCACAGGAACAGGCCCTTCGGTCCATTACAGCACAGGAACAGGCCCTTTGGCCCATTACAGCACAGGAACAGGCCCTTCGGCCCATTACAGCACAGGAACAGGCCCTTTGGCCCATTACAGCACAGGAACAGGCCCTTCGGCCCATTACAGCACAGGAACAGGCACTTTGGCCCATTACAGCACAGGAACAGCGCTTCAGCCCATTACAGCACAGGAACAGGCCCTTCGGCCCATTACAGCACAGGAACAGGCCCTTTGGCCCATTACAGCACAGGAACAGCGCTTCAGCCCATTACAGCACAGGAACAGGCCCTTCGGCCCATTACAGCACAGGAACAGGCCCTTCGGCCCATTACAGCACAGGAACAGGCCCTTCGACCCATTACAGCACAGGAACAGGCCCTTTGGCCCATTACAGCACAGGCACAGGCCCTTTGGCCCATTACAGCACAGGAACAGGCCCTTCGGCCCATTACAGCACAGGAACAGGCCCTTTGGCCCATTACAGCACAGGAACAGGCCCTTCATAGAACATAGAACATAGAACATTACAGCGCAGAACAGGCCCTTCGGCCCACGATGTTGCACCGACCAGTTAAAAAAAAAAACTGTGACCCTCCAACCTAAACCAATTTCTTTTCGTCCATGAACCTATCTACGGATCTCTTAAACGCCCCCAAACTAGGCGCATTTACTACTGATGCTGGCAGGGCATTCCAATCCCTCACCACCCTCTGGGTAAAGAACCTACCTCTGACATCGGTTCTATAACTACCCCCCCTCAATTTAAAGCCATGCCCCCTCGTGCTGGATTTCTCCATCAGAGGAAAAAGGCTATCACTATCCACCCTATCTAAACCTCTAATCATCTTATATGTTTCAATGAGATCCCCTCTTAGCCGCCGCCTTTCCAGCGAAAACAATCCCAAATCCCTCAGCCTCTCCTCATAGGATCTCCCCTCCATACCAGGCAACATCCTGGTAAACCTCCTCTGCACCCTCTCCAAAGCCTCCACATCCTTCCTGTAATGTGGGGACCAGAACTGCACACAGTACTCCAAGTGCGGCCGCACCAGAGTTGTGTACAGTTGCAACATAACGCTACGACTCCTAAATTCAATCCCCCTACCAATAAACGCCAAGACACCATATGCCTTCTTAACAACCTTATCTACTTGATTCCCAACTTTCAGGGATCTATGCACACATACACCTAGATCCCTCTGCTCCTCCACACTATTCAAAGTCCTCCCGTTAGCCCTATACTCAACACATCTGTTATTCCTACCAAAGTGAATTACCTCACACTTCTCCGCATTAAACTCCATCCGCCACCTCTCGGCCCAACTTTGCAACCTGTCTAAGTCTTCCTGCAAACTACGACACCCTTCCTCACTGTCTACCACACCACCGACTTTGGTGTCATCAGCAAATTTGCTAATCCACCCAACTATACCCTCATCCAGATCATTAATAAATATTACAAACAGCAGTGGCCCCAAAACAGATCCCTGAGGTACACCACTTGTAACCGCACTCCATGATGAATATTTACTATCAACCACCACCCTCTGTTTCCTATCCGCTAGCCAATTCCTGATCCAATTTCCTAGATCACCCCCAATCCCATACATCTGCATTTTCTGCAGAAGCCTACCATGGTGAACCTTATCAAACGCCTTACTAAAATCCATATATACCACGTCCACTGCCTTGCCCCCATCCACCTCCTTGGTCACTTTCTCAAAAAACTCAATAAGGTTAGTAAGGCACGACCTACCTGCCACAAAACCATGCTGACTATCACCTATCAATTCATTACTCTCCAAATAACTATAAATCCTATCCCTTATAATTTTTTCCAACATCTTGCCGACAACAGAAGTGAGACTCACCGGTCTATAATTCCCGGGGAAGTCTCTGTTCCCCTTCTTAAACAATGGGACAACATTTGCTAACCTCCAATCTTCTGGTACTATACCAGAGGCCAACGACGACCTGAAGATCAGAGCCAGAGGCTCTGCAATCACTTCTCTTGCCTCCCAGAGAATCCTTGGATAAATCCCATCCGGACCAGGGGATTTATCTATTTTCAGACCCTCCAGAATATCCTGCACATCCTCCTTATCAACTGTAATACTGTCTATTCTACTCCCTTGCAACCCAGTGTCCTCCTCAGCTATATTCATGTCCCCTTGCGTGAACACCGAAGAGAAATATTGGTTCAATGCTTCACCAATCTCCTCCGGTTCCACACATAACTTCCCTCTGCCATCTATAACTGGCCCTAAACTTGCCCTAACCAACCTTCTGTTCTTGACATACCTATAGAACGCCTTAGGATTCACTTTAACCCTATCCGCCAAAGTCTTCTCATGTCCCCTTTTAGCCCTTCTAAGCTCGCTCTTCAACTCCCTCTTAGCCAATCTAAAGCTTTCTAGTGCACTACCCGAGTGCTCACGTCTCATCCGAACATAAGCCTCCTTTTTCTTTTTAACCAACAAAGAAACTTTTTTGGTGCACCACGGTTCCCTAGCCCTACCAATTCCTCCTTGCCTGACAGGGACATACCTATCACAGACTCGCAGTAGCCCATTACAGCACAGGAACAGGCCCTTTGGCCTGTTACATAGAACACAGAACATTACAGCGCAGTACAGTCCCTTGGGCCCTCGATGTTGCGCCGACCAGTGAAACCAATCTAAAGCCCATCTAACCTACACTATTCCAATATCATCCATATGTTTATCCAATAACCATTTGAATGCTCTTAATTGGCGAGTCCACTACTGCTGCAGGCAGGGCATTCCACGCCCTTACTACTCTCTGAGTAAAGAACCTACCTCTAACATCTGTCCTATATCTCTCACCCCTCAATTTAAAGCTATGTCCCCCTAGGCTAGCCATCACCATCCGAGGGAAAAGGCTCTCACTATCCACCCTGTCTCATCCTCTGATCATCTTGTATGCCTCTATTAAGTCACCTCTTACCATTCTTCTCTCTAACGAAAACAACCTCAAGTCCCTTAGCCTTTCCTCATAAGACCTTCCCACCATACCAGGCAACATCCTGGTAAATCTCCTCTGCACCCTTTCCAATGCTTCCACATCCGGAGTAATGCATTTTGGTAGAACTAACGTACGGGGGAGCTATACGATAAATGGCAGATCCATAAAGGGTGTAGATACGCAGAGGGACCTGGGTGTGCAAGTCCACAGATCCTTGAAGGTAACGTCACAGGCGGAGAACATAGAACATAGAACATTACAGCGCAGAACAGGCCCTTCGGCCCACGATGTTGCACCGACCAGTTAAAAAAAAACAAAAACTGTGACCCTCCAACCTAAACCAATTTCTTTTCGTCCATGAACCTATCTACGGATCTCTTAAACGCCCCCAAACTAGGCGCATTTACAACTGATGCTGGCAGGGCATTCCAATCCCTCACCACCCTCTGGGTAAAGAACCTACCCCTGACATCGGTTCTATAACTACCCCCCCTCAATTTAAAGCCATGCCCCCTCGTGCTGGATTTCTCCATCAGAGGAAAAAGGCTATCACTATCCACCCTATCTAAACCTCTAATCATCTTATATGTTTCAATAAGATCCCCTCTTAGCCGCCGCCTTTCCAGCGAAAACAATCCCAAATCCCTCAGCCTCTCCTCATAGGATCTCCCCTCCATACCAGGCAACATCCTGGTAAACCTCCTCTGCACCCTCTCCAAAGCCTCCACATCCTTCCTGTAATGTGGGGACCAGAACTGCACACAGTAGAGAAGGTAGTGAATAAGGCATATGGCATGCTTGCCTTTATAGGACGGGGCATAGAGTATAAAAGTTGGGGTCTGATGTTGCGGTTGTATAGAACGTTGGTTTGGCCGCATTTGGAATACTGCGCCCAGTTCTGGTCGCCACACTACCAGAAGGACATGGAGGCTTTAGCGAGAGTACAGAGGAGGTTTACCAGGATGTTGCCTGGTATGGAAGGGCTTAGTTATGAGGAGTGATTGGGTAAACTGGGGTTGTTCTCACTGGAAAGACGGAGGATGAGGGGTGACCTAATAGAGGTCTGTAAGATTATGAAAGGCATAGATAGGGTGAATGGTGGGAAGCTTTTTCCCAGGTCGGTGGTGATGTTCACGAGGGGTCATAGGTTCAAGGTGAGGGGGGGGAGGTTTAACACGGATATCAGAAGGACGCATTTTACACAGAGGGTGGTGGGGGCCTGGAATGCGCTGCCGGGCAAGGTGGTGGAGGCGGACACACTGGGAACGTTTAAGACTTATCTAGATAGCCACATGAACGGAGTGGGAATGGAGGGATACAAAAGAATGGTCTAGTTTGGACCAGGGAGTGGCGCGTGCTTGGAGGGCCGAAGGGCCTTCTTTGTTCTTATCCTTCCTATAATGCGGTGACCAGAACTGTACGCAATACTCCAAGTGCGGCCGTACCAGAATTTTGTACAGCTGCAACATGACCTCCTGGCTCCGAAACCCAATCCCTCTACCAGTAGCAGATGCATAGAACGTTGGTTCGGCCACATCTGGAATACTGCGTCCAATTCTGGTCGCCACACTACCAGAAGGATGTAGAGGCTTTGGAGAGAGTACAGAGGAGGTTTACCAGGATGTTACCTGGTATGGAGGGGCTTAGTTATGAGGAGAGATTGGGTAAACTGGGGTTGTTCTCCCTGGAAAGACGGAGGATGAGGGGAGACTTAATAGAGGTGTATAAAATTATGAAAGGCATAGATAGGGTGAACGGTGGGAAGCTTTTCCCCAGGTCGGTGGTGACGTTCACGAGGGGTCATAGGTTCAAGGTGAAGGGGGCGGTGTTTAGCACAGATATCAGACGGACATATTTTACACAGAGGGTGGTGGGGGCCTGGAATGCGCTGCCAGGCAGGGTGGTGGAGGCGGACACACTGTGAACGTTTAAGACTTATCTAGACAGCCATATGAACGGAGTGGGAATGGAGGGATACAAAAGAATGGTCTAGTTTGGACCAGGGAGCGGCGCGGGCTTGGAGGGCCGAAGGGCCTGTTCCTGTGCTGTATTGTTCTTTGTTCTTTGTTCAATAAAAGCTAACACTCCGTACGCCTTCTTAACAACCCTATCAACCGGTGGATGTGGTGTTTTTAGATTTCCAGAAGGCGTTCGATAAGGTGCCTCACAAAAGGTTGCTGCAGAAGATTGGGGTACACGGAGTTAGGGGTAAGGTGTTGGCATGGATTGGGGATTGGCTATCTAACGGGAAGCAGAGAGTTGGGATAAATGGGTGCTTTTCTGGTTGGCAGTTGGTGACCAGTGGCGTGCCGCAGGGATCGGTGCTGGGGCCTCAATTGTTTACCATTTACATAGATGATCTGGAGGAGGGGACTGAATCTAGGGTATTCAAGTTTGCTGATGACACGAAGGTGAGTGGGAAAGCGAATTGCGTGGAGGACACGGAAAGTCTGCAGAGAGATTTGGATAGGCTGAGCGAGTGGCGAGGATCTGGCAGATGGAATATAACGTTAGCAAATGTGAGGTTATCCACTTTGGAAGAAATAATAGTAAATTGGAATATTATTTAAATGGAGAAAAATTACATCGTGCGACTGTGCAGAGGGACCTGGGGGTCCTTGTGCACGAATCGCAAAAACTCAGTCTGCAGGTGCAGCAGGTGATCAAGAAGGCGAATGGAATGTTGGCCTTTATCGCGAGGGGGATAGAATATAAAAGCAGGGAGGTCTTGCTGCAACTGTACAGGGCACTGGTGAGGCCGCAACTGGAGTACTGTGTGCAGTTTTGGTCCCCTTATTTGCGAAAGGATATATTGGCCTTGGAGGGAGTGCAGAGAAGGTTCACCAGGTTGATACCGGAGATGAGGGGTGTAGCTTATGAGGAGAGATTAAACAGATTGGGTCTGTACTCGTTGGAGTTTAGAAGGATGAGGGGTGATCTTATAGAAACATATACGATAATAAAGGGGCTGGATAGGGTAGAGGTGGAGAGATTCTTTCCACTTAGAAGGGAAACCAGAACTCGAGGGCACAGCCTCAAAATAAGGGGGGGCCGGTTCAGAACAGAGTTGAGGGGGAACTTCTTCTCTCAGAGGGTAGTGAATCTCTGGAATTCTCTGCCCATTGAAGTGGTGGAGGCATCCTCGTTGAATATGTTTAAATCACGGATAGATAGTTTTCTGATCGATAAGGGAATTAGGGGATATGGGGAGCAGGCGGGTAAGTGGAACTGATTCATTTCAGATCAGCCATGATCTTGTTGAATGGCGGGGCAGGCTCGAAGGGCCAGATGGCCTACTCCTGCTTCTATTTCTTATGTCCTTATGTTCTTATGTAACCTGGGTGCCAACTTTCAGGGATCTATGCACATGGACACCCAGATCCCTCTATTCATCCACACTACCAAGTATCTTATCATTAGCCCAGTACTCTGTAATCCTGTTACTCCTTCCAAAGTGAATCACCTCACACTTTTCTGCATTGAACTCCATTTGCCACCTCTCAGCCCAGCTCTGCAGCTTATCTATGTCCCTCTG